>NC_088876.1:29389708-29609708 GCF_032884065.1 Artemia franciscana | reverse complement strand
GTGACGTCATGTCGTCATATCGGCATGAAGTTAGTTGTCGTCATGTTTGTTATGACGATGACGTCATTAAAGGTATTTAAGAAATTCGTTCAAAGACAAATTTTTAATTGTAAGAAGATCGTGGACGGAAAAATGTGTAATGGTAAAATGACTGAAGAACCTACAATGGCAACAGCCGAGGAAGCTGCTCAAAGAGTCTATGCCAAAAGACTTGCGACTGATAGAGAAAGTAAGAAAAGAAAGCGTGCCGAGGAATCACAAGAACAGCAAGAAAACAGGCTTGCGGCTTCAAGAGATAATGCCAGATTAGGAATGTGCAATTTCCGTCAACGAAGGCGTGTCGAGAAACTACCAGAGCAAAGCGAAACCAGACTTGCTGCTAAAAGAGAAAGTGATAAAAGAAGGTGTGCCGAGGAATCACAAGAGCAACGTGAAAACAGGCTTGCGGCTTCAAGAGATAATGCCAAAAGAAAGCGTGCCGAGGAATCACAAGAGCAACGTGAAAATTATCGCATGGCATTCAGGTACAGCCCAGTCGATGATTATAGTAGATGGGTTTAAATCGGGAATATGCCTAAAATTTGTCCCTACTGCAAGGCCTTGAAATTTAATGGTGAAACAATGGGAATGTGTTGCGCCTCAGGAAAAGTTAAACTTCCTCAACTGGCTGCACCGCCAGAGCCATTGAAGACTTTGCTTACTGGAACTACGTCTGAATCTAAGCTTTTTTTTTTATCAAAAATCAGAAAATATAACTCATGCTTCCAAATGACGTCGTTTGGTGCCCAAATCGAAAATCCAGATCAATTTATGCCTACTTTCAAAGTAAAAGGGCAAATTTATCATAGAGCAGGGTCCCTTCTACCATTCTCAGGCGAGAATCATAAATTTTTTACAATTGTTCTTCATCAGTGATAGAAATTCTGAATTGAATGCACGTTGCGAAATTTCTTGGCAGCATATTAATATTGCTTGCGGGAGATTTCAGGCAAACATTACCTATAATACCTAGATCAACCCCTGCAGACGAAATGAATGCTTGCCTGAAAAATTCTAATTTATGGGCACACGTAAAGACATTAAAATTAACCACAAATATGCGTGTCCGATTGCAAAACGATGACTCTGGTCAAACTTTTTCAGATCAATTGCTGGCAATTGGAAACGGAAAGCTCCCAGTAGACTCAATTTCAGGACGTATACAACTACCTGCTGAATTCTGTAATTTAGTGACGTCCATAAATGAATTGATTGAAAAAGTATTTCCGAATATTCTAAACAATTATAAAAATAATAAATGGCTAAGTGAAAGAGCGATTCTTGCACCCAAAAATATAGACGTCCACGAAATCAACAATATTGTTTTGACCAAGATTCGAGACCAGGCAGTCCTTTACAAGTCAGTCGACACAGTTTTGGAACCAAATGAGGCGGTTAATTATCCATCTGAATTTTTAAATTCCGTAGATCTTTCAGGGTTTCCACCATACGTGCTACAACGAAAAATAGGCGTACCAATAATATTGTTACGTAACATAAACCCACCAAAGCTTTGCAATGGCACGCGACTTGCTGTAAAAAAAAAACAATGGAAAACGTAATAGAGTCCACAATCTTGACAGGGTCTTTTGAGGGTGAGGCTGTTCTTATTCCTCGCAATCCCATGATTCCAACGGATCTGCCTTTTCAATTTAAAAGATTGCAATTCCCAATTCGATTAGCATTTGCAATCACCATCAACAAAGCTCAAGGTCAATCATTAGAAAAATGTGGTATAGATCTTAATACTGATTGTTTTTCCCATGGACAATTGTACGTTGCATGTTCGAGGGTCGGTAAACCTGACAATCTATTTATATGCAGCGACAATTGGACAGCGAAGAATGTTGTATATTCGCAAGTTTTACGCAGTTAATTTGTATTGCATCTATCTATTTATATAAAAACAAGTTGTGTGTATGCATGTTTGTTTGTTTGTAAAAAGAGCGTTTGCGTATGACGTCATTGTAAATACATAAGGCTTTGTATATGCACAGACAATGGGAAAGCCAAGAATGTTGTATATTTGCCTTCTTTGACTTGTCCTACTAAACGTAAAAAACGATCGACAGGACATAGGAAAAATAATAGAAAAAATGAATTAGATGTACATATGCTTTCTATAGATCTATGCCAGCTACTTGAATCTAGGGGTATGATTTCTGTAATAAAATGTCTAAATAATTTATCCAAGAGGAATCTAATCAAACTTTTCTGGATTGTTAAGAATAATACAGCTCTTGATTATAATTTTAAAGTAATATGTGATACAATTTGCATTCTAACTAAAACGAAATTTATTTCAAAAAAGAAAAAGTTCGATAAGATTAGTAATAAGGATAACAGATTGTATTTACCTGTTAATTTTACTTGTAAGCAGATTGAAGATATTAATTTACCAGAAATTTTAAATCAGCGGAATGTGAAACAGGCCCTTCCTAGTAATTTGAATTATAATGATAGTCCAGTTTTAACTTATAAATTTTCAAAAACTATTGGGCAAATTATTTTTAATTATAATTTAATACTAAAAAGATTAGATAGTGATATAAATTGGAAACCGGTTTGTAATTGTAAGCAACTTGGCCCATTTGTAAATCCTACTTACAAACATGTTATAACAGGGGACTTTTCAATAATAAAGCAAAATGATCTTCAAATTATAATGAATAAAGGGGCTAATTTCCGTCTTTCTCTTCATCCGAAACCATCGAGTGTTCTTGATGGCTTGGAAAATGATTTTGATTTATTTATTGATAAGTGGTGTAAGAAAGAGAATAAAAATAAAGAGAGTTTTCAAAGTTGGAAGAATTTAATTATTAGTAGAATAAGAAATAAAATATATTCTAACTAAAAAAATAATAACACTAAATCATTATTTTATAATGCGAAGATTAAACAAGCAATTGCTAATCTAAAGAATGAATTTGTAATTGTGCCAGTGGATAAAGCTAATAATAATTTTGCCATAATTTGTTAGAAGCTGTATTGTGATATCTTAAAAAGGGAGTTATGCACAACTAATGTTTACGAAAAGGTAAATAAAGAGGATGAGAATTTAATTGAAAATACTGAAGAAATACTTTTTAAAAATTTTAATATTAAAATAAATGACAATGATAAAAAGTTCCCTTTCCTATATTGGACTGTAAAATTTCATAAGAATCCCCCTAAACCACGGTTTATTGCTGGAGCAGCTAAATGTCCAACCCGCATTGCTGCTACTGACCTCTCTTTAATTTTAAAGGAAATTGTAAATAAACTTAAAACCTATTGTTCTGGTATTAAAAAATTTTCGAATTTTAATCCATATTGGAGTGTTAATAATTCACTGCAGGTGATAGACTCTTTAACAATGGTTTCAGCTAAAAGAATTGAGTCTTTCGATTTTGCGACAATGTATTATTACTTTTACTACATTTATCACTTAATGTAGTGTTTGATAATTTAAAAACTGTTATCAAAAAATCTTTCCTCTTATCTAGTAAAAGGTTCTTAAAAATAGACACTTATAATAAAAAAGCTATATGGACAAATTGCTTTAATACTACAGTTAACTTGAGATGTTACAGCTTGGATATGATTTTTGAGTTATTGGAATTTGTTTTATACAATACTTATATAAAATTTGGTGGTGATTTGTACAAGCAAGTTGTGGGAATTCCCATGGGGGGGAATGCCAGCCCATTTATAGCTGACTTGTTTTTAAGTCAACTAGAATATAAATATATGATGGATAAGAATAATCCAATTAATTTAAAACATGTTTTGTCAAATAATAAAAGATATTTAGATGATATTTTGATCTTAAATTGTAAGGATTTCATTGATATTTCTAAAATATATATCCATCAGAGCTTATTCTTGAACCTAGTCATGGCGCTGGTCATGAAGATCATTTCTTAGATTTAAATATTAATATTTGTGATAATAATAAATTAAGTTTTAAAATGTATAATAAAACGGATGATTTTGATTTTGAAGTGATTAGTTTCCCATTCCCTGAAAGTAATATGCACTCAAATATCACATATTCAGCGTTTTTCTCACAGTTACTTCGTTATGCAAGGATTTGTAGTAATTATATTGATTTTAAAAATAGATGTAAAATCTTAAGCCAAAAATTGATATCAAGAGGTGTTTCTGCAAATAAATTAACTTGACAATTTAAAAAATTTAGTTTTCATTATAACGAACTTTTAAATTAAATATCAAAAGAATTATCTAGAAATACTTAAAGAAATTTTCAACTAATTTCGGAGGTTCGAGAATTGTTGTTGCAGCGCCATTTATTTTGAATTGTGTTTCTAATTGAGCGGATTTTTTTTTTAAAATTAGCCACTTGGTAAAGATGAATTCTATAATTGTTTAGTTCATTCAGGTTTTTTGCAATGTGTTAATATTTGTGATTTGGTAAAATTTATTATATTTAGTTTACCTATTGTTGCTAAAAAGAGGGATGTAATAACAGGATAAGCTTGTTTTGGTGTTACTTGGTTGTTTTACATTTGCTGTTTTTTTTTTTTTTCTTCTTTCATAGGCATGTATTTTGGGGGTGATACCTGACACGGGGATGCCATGGATATTCTGTGGTAGCCACAACACTGTGCTGGGTAGAGAATTTAAAGTGGCGAAACCCTATATAGGCCAGTGTATTCTCCTGATGATCCCTTGTGTTGGGTTGTTGCGTCTGAATTATTTGTCTTTATTATTTTTTCTATTGTTTGGTAAATGACGACTTATGCTTATTGACGACATGACTGCCTGTCCATGGATTATTCTTTATGGTTTATTGTGTATGGCTATGCTGTTTGACCTATGTGATTGTATGGATGAGTAGGGTTAAGGCCTCATTCAAGTGCTGGTCTATATTAATCACTAATTTAGGAAAACAGTCTTCCTTTTCTCCTTCTGTCTCTCTCTTTTTCTTTTTTTTTCTTTTTTTTGTGTTTGTGCTGTTGCATTGGTGATTTCTCTTTTCATGATATATATATATATATATATATATATATATATATATATATATATATATATATATATATATATATATATATATATATATATATATATATATATATATATATATATATATATATATATATATATTGTCTATTCCCTCTATAAACCTCTATATCAAATTTCGAAAACTGTTCTTCTGCGTGTAGTGCTATTTTTGCTAAATGAGAGGTTTTATTTATTTCTCACCCTCCCTTGCCCATGAAAATTAATCAAAACAGATTATGCTCTGAGTCTGAGGAGCCTGAAAGTGACTCTATGATTAAAAATCAGTTATTTTTTCCTTCTAAATTCATTAGATTTTTTGTTGTTGATTTTCTACTTTTAACTTAGTTTTATATTTTAAATATTAGAAATATTTTCTCTGTACCAAGGACAGTTAAAATAAAATATAATTGCTTGAATTGTAAATTCAATAATAATGTAAATTTCACCAATATATATATATATATATATATATATATATATATATATATATATATATATATATATATATATATATATACATATATATATATATATATATATATATATATATATATATATATATATATATATATACTAGCTGTTATATATACTAGCTGCTCACCATCACCTAGTTGGTGGGGGCGCTTCGCACCCCCCCCCCCCCCCGCGCGTAAGTCGTTACGCGCCATATTAATTACGCGCCATTGTAGTTATGTCCCTGTATCCCACCTGTGAATATAGATAAGATATATATATGTTTTTAATTACGTAAAACTTTCGAATATACAACATTCTTCGCTGTCCCATTGTCTGTGCATATAAATAGATTGTCCTGTTTACCGACTCTTGAACATGCAACATAAAATTGTCCATGGGAAAAACAATCCGTATTCAGATCTATACCTCATTATTCTAATGATTGCCCTTGAGCTTTGTCGATGGTGATTGCTTATCGAACATTCCCTGTGTCCCCGTCTTTTATATTTCCCCCTGTGCCCCCCGGCGTCCCCGTTGTAGTTGTGTCCCTGTGTCCCGGTCGTCATTTATATTTCCTGTGTCCCGGTCGTCATTTGTGTCCTGGTCGTCATTTATATTCCCTGTGTCCCGGTGACCCGGTCTGTAATTTCGTCAGTCGACAAACATGAGGTCAGTCGACAAACAACTTCATGACGGTATATAATGCTCAATCCTCACAATGACGTCAGTCGACACACAAACATGACATCAGTCGACAGACAGACAAACAATAAACTTATTTTTATATATATATATAGATACTAGCTATGATTGCCCTGGAGCTTTGTTGATGGTGATTGCAAATGCTAATCGAATTGGGAATTGCAATCTTTTAAATTGAAAAGGCAGATCCGTTGGAATCACGGGAATGCGAGGAATAAGAACAGTCTCACCCTCAAAAGGCCCTGTCAAGATTGTTGCCTCTATTACGTTTTCCATTGTTTTTTTACGGCAAGTCGCGTGCCATTGCAAAGCTTTGGAGGGTTTATATTTCGTAACAATATTATTGGTACGCCTATTTTTAGTTGTAGCACGTGTGGTGGAAACCCTGTGAGAAATCCTGCCGAATCATTAGTCTATAGGAATAATAATGAATTGCGCTGCATTTCTTATTCATTTCTTTGTTAGTGGCTGGATTTATCAATTTAATATTACAGTGATAGCCGTCGGCTCCATCCCAAAATATGATAGGATATTGTAGGGCATCGTAGCATCGATGAGTTTCAGCAATTCTTACCAACTGAGCGTTTTGCTTATGAAGAATAATATCTCGAGGTAAAAACTGATCGCCGACCATAATGATTGCCACTTCGTCGATAGTTGGAGCATTGTATCTACGCACATGTTGGCCAGGAGGCGTTTTGTCAGCGGAAATAACAATTTTATGCGTATCAGTAGGCATCAAATCGATGGCTATTTTTAACAGACGCACTAAATTATTTTCGTGGAAAAGATGTTGCAGTTGGGAAACGATAGTCCTTTCAACGTCGGGAGAAATTTCGCAACGTGCATTCAATTCAGAATTTCTATCATTGATGAAGTACAGTTGTAAAAATTTATGATTCTCGCCCGAGAATTGCAGAAGGGACCCTGCTCTATGATAAATTTGCCCTATTACTTTGAAAGTAGGCATAAATTGATACGGATTTTCAATTTGGGCACCAAACGACGTTATTTGGAAACATGAGTTATATTTTCTGATCTGTGATAAAAAAAAACGCTTAGATGCTGACTTAGTTCCAGTAAGCAAAGTCTTCAATGGCTCTGGTGATGCAGCCAGTAGAGGAAGTTTAACTTTTCCTGAGGCGCAACACATTCCCATTGTTTCACCATTAAATTACAAGGCCTTGCAATAGGGACAAATTTTTGACATTGTCCCGATTTGAACACATCTACTCAAGCTATAATCATCGACTGGGCTGTACCTGAATGCCAGGCGAAAATTTTCAGGTTGGTCTTGTGATTCCTCGGCACGCTTTCTTTTGATGATTTCTCTTTGAGACGCAAGCCTAATTTCACGCTGTTGTTGTGATTCCTCGGCACGCTTTCTTTTGGTGATGTCTCTCTGAGACGCAAGCCTGTTTTCACACTGTTGTTGTGGTTCCTCGGCACGTTTTTTTTTCATACTTTCTCTATTAGCCGCAAGCCTGTTTTCATGCTGTTCTTGTGATTTTTCGGCATGCTTTCTTTTGTTACTTTCTCTATCAGCCGTAAGCCTGTTTTCATGCTGTTCTTGTGATTTCTCGGCACGCTTTCTTTTCTTACTTTCTCTATCAGTCGCAAGTATGTTGGCATAGACTCTTTGAGCAGCTACCTCGGCTGTTGCCATTGTAGGTTCTTCAGTCATTTTACAATTAAAAATTTCTCTTTGAACGATCTTCTTAAATACTTAAAATGACGTCATATACTCAGCATCGTCATAACAAACATGACGACAACTAACTTCATGACGACATACAGCTCAATCCTTATAATAATGACGTCACTCGACAGACAGAGAGACAACTTATTTTTATATATATACTAGCTGTTGTATCCCGGTGTCCCGGTCTGTAATTTATCTTTGAGTGTCCCGGTCGTCATTTATACGTCCTGGTCGTTATTTGTGTCCCAGTGTCCCAGTCTGTAATTTCTCTTTGAGTGCGTAAAACTTGCGAATATACAACATTTTTCGATATCCCATTGTCTGTGCATATAAATAGATTGTCAGGTCTACCGACTCTTGAACATGCAGCATAAAATTGTCCATGGGAAAAACAATCCGTATTCAGATCTATACCTCATTATTCTAACGATTGCCCTTGAGCTTTGTTGATGGTGATTGCTAATCGAACATTCCCTGTGTCCCCGTCGTCATTTATATATCCCCCTGTGCCCCCGGCGTCCCCGTGTAGTTGTGTCACTGTGTCCCGGTCGTCATTTATATTCCCAGCATCCCGGTCGTCATTTGTGTCACATTGTACCAGTCTGTAATTTGTCTTTGAGCGTCCTGGTCGTCATTTATATTCCCTGTGTCCCGGTGTCCCGGTCGTCATTTGTGTCCCGGTATCCCGGTCTGTAATTTATCTTTGAGTGTCCCGGTCGTCATTTATATGTCCCGGTCGCTATTTGTGTCCCAGTGTCCCAGTCTGTAATTTCTCTTTGAGTGTCCCGGTCGTCATTTATATTCCCTGTGTCCCGGTTTTTAGTTTTCTTTTTCTCCTCTAATTTTCAGTTTTTTTCCTTTTCTTAGTTTTTTATTAGTTTTTAGTTTTTTTTCTTTTTAGTTTTTTTGTAGTTTTTACCTTTTTTTTAGTTTTTTTTAGTTTTTTTTTCTTTTGTAGTTTTTAGTTTTTTTTAGTATTTTCTTTTTAGTATTTTTTTGTAGTTTTTACCTTTTTTAGTTTTTTTTTGTTCTTTTGTATTAATGCTAAAGTCAAGGTTCGAACCTGGAACCTCTCGGACCTAGAACCTGGAATATAACGCTTTACCAATTCAGCTACTTCGGCTTGAATACATTCGTTTTTGAAAAGGTATATGATGACTAACTTCATGACGACATACAGCTCAATCCTTATAATGAAGTCAGTCGACAGACAGACAAACAACTTATTTATATATATATACTAGCTGTTGGGGTGGCGCTTCGCGCCACCCCAACACCTAGTTGGTGGGGCGCTTCGCGCCCCCCCAAGCCCCCCCGCGCTTGTAAGTCGTTACGCGCCATATTCGTTACGCGCCATTGTAGTTGTGTCCCTGTGTCCCACCTCTGAATATAGATAGATTTATATATGTGTTTCAAACTACGTAAAAATTGCGAATATACAACATTCTTGGCTTTCCCATTGTCTGTCCATATACAAAGCCGTATGTACTAATAATGACGTCATATGCAAACGCTCTTTTTACAAACAAACAAACATGCATACACACAACTCGTTTTTATATAGATAGATAGATAGATAGATACAATACAAATTAACTACGTAAAACTTGTGAATATACAACAGTCTTCGCTGTCCCATTGTCTGTGTTGCAATCTTTTAAATTGAAAAAGCAGATCCGTTGGAATCATGGGAATGCGAGGAATAAGAACAGCCTCACCCTCATAAGGCCCTGTCAAGATTGTGGCCTCTATTAGGTTTTCCATTGTTTTTTTTTTACGGCAAGTCGCGTGCCATTGCAAAGCTTTGGTGGGTTGATATTTCTTAAAAGTATTATTGGTAATTTTTTTAATGATTGACCTTGAGCTTTGTTAATGGTGATTGCAAATGCTAATCGAATTGGGAATTGCAATCTTTTAAATTGAAAAGGCAGATCCGTTGGAATCATGGGAATGCGAGGAATAAGAACAGCCTCACCCTCAAAAGGCCCTGTCAGGATTGTGGCCTCTATTAGGTTTTCCATTGTTTTTTTTACGGCAAGTCGAGTGCCATTGCATACCGACTCTTGAACATGCAACATATAATTGTCCATGGGAACATGATTCTAATGATTGCCCTTGAGCTTTGTTGATGGTGATTGCTAATCGAACATTGCACGTGTCCCCGTCGTCATTTATATATCCCCCCTGTGCCCCCGGCGTCATCGTTGTAGTTGTGTCCCTGCGTCCCGGTCGTCATCTATATTCCCTGTGTCCCGGTCGTCATCCCGGTATACATTCGTTTTTGAATTGGTATATGATGAAATAAATTTTTAATTTTTTCCCTTTTTTTCTTTTTAGTTTTTTTATTGGTTTTTACCTTTTTTAGGTTTTTTAGTTTTTTTCTTTTTTCTTTTTAGTTTTTTTTTGAAGTTTTTATCTTTTTAGTTTTTTTATTTTTATTCATATTTTTTTAGTTTTCTTTTTCTCCTTTATTTTTCAGTTTTTTTCCTTTTTTTAGTTTTTTTCTTTTTTAGTTATTTTAGTTTTTACCTTTTTTAGTTCTTTTTAGTTTTTTAGCTTTTTTCAGTTTTTTTTTATTAGTTTTTAGTTTATTTTATGGTTTTTACTTTTTTTAGTTTTTTTTTAGTTTTTTACCTTTTTTTTTAGTTTTTTTAGTTTTTAAGCCTTTTTAGATTTTTTCTTTTTTTTCTTTTTAGTTTTTTTTGTAGTTTTTACCTTCTTTAGATTTTTGCTTCTTTTATATTAATGCTAAAGCCAAAGTTCGAACCTGGAACCTCTTGAACCTAGAACCTGGAACATAACGCCTTATCAACTCAGCTACATCGGCTTGAATACATTCGTTTTCGAATTGGTATATGATGAAATAATTCAGACGTCATATTATATGATGAAATAATTTTTTAGTTTTTTTACTTTTTTTCTTTTTAGTTTTTTTATTGGTTTTTGCCTTTTTTTTAGCTTTTTTATTTTTTTTTTCGTTTTTTCTTTTTAGTTTTTTTTGTAGTTTTTATCTTTTTTATTTTTTTTTATTTTTATTCATATTTTTTAGCTTTCTTTTTATCTTTTATTTTTCAGTTTTTTCCTTTTTATCTTTTATTTTTCAGTTTTTTCCTTTTTTTTAGTTTTTTTAGTTTTTTCAGTTTTTTAGCTTTTTTAGTTTTTTTATTAGTTTTTAGTTTTTTTGTAGTTTTTGCCTTTTTTTAGTTTTTTCAGTTTTTTTTTAGTTTTTAGTTTTTTACCTTTTTTTAGTTTTTTTTTAGTTTTTTAGCTTTTTTAGTTTTTTTTCTTCTTTTGTATTAGTGTGAAATAATTCAGACGTCATATGCACCTGATCCACAGATCCACAGACAGACAGACAACTTATTTTTATATATATTATTCATATTTTTTAGCTTTCTTTTTATCTTTTATTTTTCAGTTTTTTCCTTTTTATCTTTTATTTTTCAGTTTTTTCCTTGTTTTTAGTTTTTTTCTTTTTTAGTTTTTAGTTTTTTTTTAGTTTTTTACCTTTTTTTGGTTTTTTTAGTTTTTTCAGTTTTTTAGCTTTTTTAGTTTTTTTTTATTAGTTTTTAGTTTTTTTTGTAGTTTTTGCCTTTTTTTAGTTTTTTCGGTTTTTTTTTAGTTTTTAGTTTTTTACCTTTTTTTAGTTTTTTTTAGTTTTTTAGCTTTTTTAGTTTTTTTTCTTCTTTTGTATTAGTGTGAAATAATTCAGACGTCATATGCACCTGATCCACAGATCCACAGACAACTTATTTTTATATATATAGATACTAGCTGTTGGGGTGGCGCTTTGCGCCACCCCAACACCTAGTTGGTGGGGGCGCTTCGCGCCCCCCAAGCCCCCCCCCCCGTGCGCGCTGGTCGTTACGCGCCATATTAGTTACGCGCCATTGTAGTTGTGTCCCTGTGTCCCACCTGTGAATATAGATAGATATATATATATATATAGATATATATTTTTAACTACGTAAAACTTGCGAATATACAACATTCTTGGCTGTCCCATTGTCTGTGCATATAAATAGATTGTCAGGTTTACCGAGTCTTGAATATGCAACATATAATTGTCCATGGGAAAAAAAATATCTATATTCAGATCTATACCTCATTATTCTAATGATTGCCCTTGAGCTTTGTTGATGGTGATTGCTAATCGAACATTCCCTGTGTCCGTGTCGTCATTTATATATCCCCCTGTGCCCCCCGGCATCCCCGTTGTTGTTGTTTCCCTGTGTCCCGGTCGTCATTTGTGTCCCGGTGTCCCAGTCTGTAATTTCTCTTTGAGTGTCGCGGTCGTCATTTATATTCCCGGTGTCCCGGTGTCCCGGTCGTCATTTGTGTTCCGGTGTCCCGGTCTGTAATTTCTCTTTGAGTGTCCTGGTCGTCATTTATATTCCCTGTGTCCCGGTCGTCATTTGTGTCCCGGTGCTTTGTTGATGGTGATTGCTAATCGAACATTCCTTGTGTCCCGTTCGCTTTCTCTTTGAGTGTCCCGGTCGTCATTTATATTCCCTATGTCCCGGTGTCCCGGTCGTCATTTGTGTCCCGATGTGTAATTTCGTCAATAAACAAACATGACGTCAGTCGACACACAAACATGACGTCACTCGACACACACACAGACAACTTATATATATATATATATATATATATATATATATATATATATATATATATATATATATATATATATATATATATATATATATATATATATATATATACATAAATAGCATATAGAAGGAGAGATAATTATATAGAGGAAGGTCTCTCTTACTTAAGTATACACCTAAATTTTAGTACACAGTTTCGTACGCTTAGTATACAAAGTTTACACCTAAATTTTTACATAAGTAAAAACATAACAGGATGTTAGGATTTGTTACGATTTGGACTTGGGGGTTATTTCTAACTCTTAGAGACTCTTGACACTTTGAAAACTAAAAAACGCTTGTTCTACCCATAATATTTGGTTTGGGGTATGGTATTGGTTGAAAGTTATCTGAGTTCTCAAAAATATGTTTCTCATTAAACTTTCCCAGTTATAGTTCACTGCAACAAAATTGCAGTTATAGCCAATCTCTTTATAGCAAATAAGAACTAATTGAAACAGATTTACGTGCTTAGACAACGTCAAGTGTTGTAGCAACCTTTTGTCGGCCTAGCTAATAAAATTGTTATAGGAGCAATACCAGTTTAGGTATCCAAGAAAGGGATTTAAAAATTTTATATTGACTTTAAACCTTAATTGAACCTTAATGGTATATATGTACCCTTAAACGTATCAGAAGCAAAAAAAATGTAGATAAATTGGTCCATAAACCTTAACCTGTGGTTATGTGTTATGTGTAACATAAACCATAAAACCTTAACCCCATAAACCTTAATTGTATCTATGTACCCTTAAACGCGTCAGAAGCAACTGAAATGTACACAAATTGGCCCATTAACCTTAACCTGTGGTTATTTGTTATTTGTAACATAAACCATAAAACCTTAACCCCATAAACCTTAATTGTATTTATGTACCCTTAAACATATCAGAAGCAAGTGAAATGGACAAACATTGGTCCATAAACCTTAACCTTTGGTTAGGTGTTATTTGTAACATAAACCATAAAACCTTAACCCCATAAACTTTAATTGTATGTATGTACCCTTAAACGTATCAGAAGCAAGTGAAATGTACATAAATTGGCCCATAAACCTTAACCTGTGGCTATGTGTTATTTGTGACATAAGCCATAAAACCTTAACCCCATAAACCTTAATTGTATGTATGTACCCTTAAACGTATCAGAAGCAAATAAAATGTAGATAAATTGGTCCATAAACCTTAACCTGTGGTGATGTGTTATGTGTTACATAAACCATAAAACCTTAACCCCATAAACCTTAATTGTATGTATGTACCCTTAAACGTATCAGAAGCTAGTGAAATGTACATAAATTGGCCCATAAAACCTTAACCCCATAAACCTTAATTGTATTTATTTAAACGTGTCAGAAGCAAATAAAATGTAGATAAATTGGTCCATAAACCTTAACCTGTGGTTTTGTGTTATGTGTTACATAAACCATAAAACCTTAACCCCATAAACCTTAATTGTATGTATGTACCCTTAAACGTATCAGAAGCAAGTGAAATGTACATAAATTGGCGTATAAACCTTAACCCCACAAACCATAATTGTATGTATGTACCCTTAAGCGTATCAAAAGCAAGTGAAATGTACATAAATTGGCCCATAAACTTTAACCTGTGGTTATGTATTATGTGTAACATAAACCATAAAACCTTAACCCTACAAACCTTAATTGTATGTATGTACCCTTAAACGTATCAGAAGCAAGTAAAATGTACATAAATCGGCCCATAAACGTTAACCTGTAGTTATGTGTTATTTGTAACATAAACCATAAAACCTTAACCCCATAAACCTTAATTGTATGTATGTACCGTTAAACGTATCAGAGGCAAATAAAAGGTAGATAAATTGGTATAAGTGTCTAACCCCTCGTTTTTGTTTTGTTTTTTCGCTATCTATTATCAGTAAGTAGGATATTTATGATATCAGTTTATACAATTCATCAGTTTTCACTGGAGGGAGTAAGGTACTGTCCCCTTAACCCCCACTCCCCCGCCGGGGCTAAATCTGGCACGAAGCCAAAATGAGGTAAGCTAATTTGCACAAGCTCCTAACACCTCATCCTGAAGATGATTGTCCTCTAAAAACTTATAATTACTTGCGCGTCCCTCTTCACAGCGAAATGGAACAGCATATCTGTATCCTCAAAAGCATCAGAAGCTAATAATGTGTATATATATAAGAAAGTTGTATAAGAAAGGATGTTGTTAGAAAGGATTTTAAAAAAACGTCTATATTGACTTTTGTTAAACCTAATCTTTTTTATTCGTGTTGCACCCTTATGGTTTAAAATTTACAGTACCATCTTATAGATCCTAGTTAGTGGTATGTATCTATCCACGAATTATGGAAATCATATAACTGCAGCTACTCTTTACAAAAATAATTACCAAACTATGTCATAGTGATGCATTTTTACTTTTTCTTTAGTTTTTGTTTTTTCTTTTTTTTTAGTTTTTTTTTAGTTTTTTCTTTCTTAGTTTTTCCTTTTTTTTAGTTTTTCCTTATTTTTCTTTTTTTAGTTTTTCCTTATTTTTCTTTTTTAGTTGTTTCTTTTTTTTAATTTCATCTTTTCTTTTCTTTTCTTTTCTTTTTTAGTTGTTTTTTTTTTGTTTTTTTTTATTTTTTATTTTTTCTTTTTAGTTTTTTTTTAGTTTTTTCCTTTTTAGTTTTCTCTTAGTTTTTTTTCTTTTTTCGGTTTTTTTTTATAGAAGATAGTTTTTAATTCTTTTAAGTTTTTTTTAGTTAGTTTTTTTATATATTTACGTCATACTTAGTGACAGACAGACGGACACTACATTTTTATATATATATATATAGATTGTTGCATAACCGGTTGGAGATAAGTTTTGTATTGCCCTATATGTATAAAAAATTATTTGTTAGGCCAAGATACATATTAGGAA
Organism: Artemia franciscana; assembly: GCF_032884065.1. NCBI lineage: Eukaryota > Metazoa > Arthropoda > Branchiopoda > Anostraca > Artemiidae > Artemia > Artemia franciscana. Next base: position 29,594,250 of record NC_088876.1, on the reverse strand, counting down.
ATAATAACTATATCAACTAGGAAAAGTTTTAAGCTCCTCATCGACAAAGATGACGAAGCCCTAACAGCCGAATGTTATTATCAAGTCTTTAAATTGTCTGAAACTTTCGATTCGAATTCTTTCTTTCATGGTGTATATTAAAACTGACGTTGTTGACCCCTTTGAAGCCTTTTTAATGATATACATCATGAAAGAATACACAACTTGCAATATAATGTTAAATAGGTGGAAGGGGAATTTTGCGCCGCATTTTCTATCTGACCTTATTCGCCTAGCAGAAGATTGTCAGGCATACAGAAGGTATATCCACACCAATCCGAAGAAAGAGACCCCAAGACCTTCAAGGATGGACGGGACTTAAGTCAATATAATGCTATCGGACCTAGTTGGTACTATAAAGCTATCTGTTGCTTTCATAATCATACTTATATGCTCATACTGCATAATCATCCCCGGGTCTATTAGCCAATTGTTAATTAAAACTCCCTCATTTGTTTCTGAATCCTGTTTTCCCATTATTTTGATTAAATAAAAGATAAAGTAATTTGCATAAGTTAACAACCCATTAACTAAGAAGATGACCATGGTCTAACCATGTATTCTTACTTACCCTTCCATCTTCGTAGTGTTAGCATGTAGCTGTGGTAGCCTCAGGTGGCTTGGCGCTTCATTGAGCTGTTAGTTGTAGTAGTATTAGCAGTAAGTACCACAATCTTGAGGTTGCCAATCCCTCAATTTTTGTTTAAATCTTAATGAAAAACGGATCTCATATACTTCGATCAGCTCATCAAGGACTATTTATCAGCATTTAAAAAAAATCTATCTGTCTTGGTTCAAGAGTAGATTTTTTGCCGCGGGCCAACGTTATAATTACAAAGGAGCAAAGGAAAGCCCCAATTTCTTTGGTGGCCAGGTCGTCGTCGCGCATCTTAAGCACTTTTCTATTCTAGTTTAGCTTCGATTTGAAACTGGTGCCTCTCTTCTTGCCAGTTAGAACGGAGCTTACCAGTCGAAGCTGAAACCTTGCTCAGTTGAGCGAAAGTTGAGATGTAAACCTTCAGATAGTGCTCACCAAAATAGAATATAAAACTCCGCTTCAACTCCCACACTGTAACGCAGCTTTCGAAAATGTGACGTTTTTTTCATAAACACGGCCTGAGGTTCACACTTTCCGTAAAAACTGCGGAGGTTAGACCCTTGCGGATACTAGACAAAACCAAAGTGTTACTCTTGCCACACAGTGAAAAGCAGTGTTAGGTATCAATTGGTAGCAATGTGTTGCATTTGAACCCAATAAAAGGTAATTTGATAGAGGCCCCACCAAGAGCTCCCTAGCCAGTCGAAGTAACTGTCGGTAGAACAGCCCCTCGCACCAACAATTCAGGCTGTATGATACAACCACAAACAATCCATGGAGCTTGTCAGAAACTAAACCTATATAACTTTACACATCCTAAATCACGCATCTTAGTACTGCCAAATAAATGACAACTTGGCAAGCCCTGTATTTTTTTTTATTCTATTAGAAAATCAATTTTTTAATTCACTTCACTTCGTTTCTTACTACTGACTCCCCAAGGTAAATTTTACTTGCAATGCTTAAATCTAATTTGCAAAGAGACAGTGTTTGATTTAAAAAAAACTTGAATTCTATGCATAGAATCTTTAATATATAGGTGTATATTCAATACATACGATAGAACACATAATGTGTAGGATGCATTTCATCATACATACTCTAGCACATAATTACAAATATAATGACAAAGATTTTGTAGATCGAGAAGACAATTTTTTGTTGCATTTTGTAAATTTTTTATTTTTTGCCTGGTATAATATGAGCGCTATAATTCTCCAGAATCTTTAATTCTCCTGTATTGCGGGCCTGAGTGCATCCATGGGAGCCAGGGTGATTTGAGAGAAAGCTTTACTCTGTCCTTCAAACCTTCCTCTGTGTTTATTTTTTGGCAAATGGAGAAATAAAAAGTCTGGGCATATGAAGGTTCAACCCCACTCTCCCCTCCAAGACAAAAATCCAGTGACCAAAAACATGCTTAACAAATATATATATATATATATATATATATATATATATATATATATATATATATATATATATATATATATATATATACAAATAATATATGCATAACAAAAACTATATGGAGCTAGTTGGAAACAAATAGTAGAAAATGATCCAAATAGATGGGAAAAAATTATATTCGCAGTTTTGGCAATTAAATTCCTTGCGACATGCGGGATTGAACCATGAAACCTCAATCAAGAGAAGCGGCCTTATCCACTACGCTGCCACAAGGTGATTAGCTATTTGATTCTTTTAATAGATGAATTGTATCATGCTTTCCCAGTGCAGGCTCTTTCTTCAATGAAGATTGTTCTTGCTGATTTTTTGAAATCCTCTCTCCTTTCAGATTTAAAGGAAAAGCGATCTTCCTGGTAGGGTGTAAAGAGGGAGGCTTTGTATAGATTGGGATGGAGGAGGAGCATGCGTAGCTGCATTGACCTCAAGCAGCTTGGTGCTGAGTTGTTAATAGTAGTAGTAGTATCACCTTTCTAATTTTACACTTCGAAGAAGCCAGGATGCAAAACATCCCGGACATACCCCTCTATTAGGCGTAAAAAAAGGAGAAAAACCATCAAACATTGTGATTGGAGACATCTTAACTTATGACGGAATTCAACAATGGAGACTATGGTATCAATCGTAAAATATTAGGAATAATACAAATACTATAAATAATAGTACATATATATATATATATATATATATATATATATATATATATATATATATATATATATATATATATATATATATATATATATATATATATATGTATATATATATATATATATATATATATATATATATATATATATATATATATATATATATATATATATATATATATATATTTATATATATATATATATATATATATATATATATATATATATATATATATATATATATATATATATATATATATATATATATATATATATATATATATGGGGTAGGCACGCCACTTGTCTGGATAGGGAATTTAAAGTGCCGAAACTCTATAGGCAAGTGTGTATTCTCCTGATGAGCCCTTGTGTTGGATTGTTGCCTCTGATTTATTTGTCTTTTTTTATATTTCATATTTGGTAAATGACGACTTATACTTACTTACGACATGACTGCCTGTCCATGGATTATTCTTTATGGTTGATTGTGTATGGCTATGCTGTTTGACCTATGGGATTGTATGGATGAGTAGGGTTAAGGCCTCATTCAAGTACTGATCTATATTAATTACTAATGTCGGAAAACAGTCTTCCTTTCCTCCTTCTGTCTTTTTTTATGTGTTTGTGCTGTTGCATTGGTGATTTCTTTTTCATTATATATATATATATATATATATATATATATATATATATATATATATATATATATATATATATATATATATATATATATATATAATATATATATATATATATATATATATATACATATAAATATATATATATATATATATATATATATATAAATATATATATATATATGCGTGAGAATTGGTGTTTTAGGACAGGTGTTTTTGCCAGGTATGTTCTAAATGTCTTCTTTTTCAGTTTCGCAAACTTGTAGTGAAGATGGTATGGAATTCACTCTGCGGACACAGGAGGGATTTACTGGACGCATATACACCCATGGCTACTATGATCGATGCTTCTTCAGAGGCAATGGAGGAACTACGAGTTCTCTCAGAATATCGGGACCAAGAGGCTACCCTGACTGTGGGACGCAGAAGGTATGGTCACTTTCAAAATCTTTAAAGCTGTACGAACGTATATTTTATGGCCACTTTCGTATATTTTAAATATGTATACTTGTGGCCACTGTATGAACGTGTATATGCTGTGGGACGCAGAAGGTATGGCCACTTTCAAAATCTTTAAAGCTGTATGAACGTATATTTTATGGCCACTTTCGTATATTTTAAATACGTATACTTGTGGCCACTGTATGAACGTGTATATGCTGTGGGACGCAGAAGGTATGGCCACTTTCAAAATCTTTAAAGCTGTACGAACGTATATTTTTTCAAATATATCCAAGAGTAATCATGTGCAAAAGATTCGCTATGTGTTTTGCAAAGAAAAACTCAGGGAAATAAATTAAAATTGTATAATTAGGCTCTGCGTTAAAATGATAGTTTTGAAACGGCAAGACCGATATTCCAATATGCCAAATTTGAAATTTTAAATTCTAAGCAGTGATCAATCAGTCAAACTGCAGGGAATTCTTCATAGATACTTCAATAATAATTATAATTCTATATAATTTCAGTATATATTATATAATAATATAATAATATATAATATATAATATTCAATAATAATTCTTCATAGGACAATACACGAACCTTATTTAGATTAAATAAAAAAACAAGTTTTTTTTTTAATAAAAGTAAAGAGCGAAAATGCAGAAAAAAAAACAATTATAATTATTATAAATTATTATAAAATTGCTTTTTGTATATAATTTTTATAAAAACAATACAATTCATTATAATCAATAATCAACTAAACAGTTAAAAGAAACGGATATTAGAAGTAATAAAAAATAACACCAATAGTGAACTTAGGACGTACCCAAAATAAACTTGATATTCTAATCAGACTCAAAACAAACAGAAATTACTAGATATATGAAGTGGGAAATTTTTCCCTTGCACCTCAATCAGTGCGATTGTTATTCGCACTTTACTGAAATTAATATATATTTTAAGTAATTTGTCTTTTATTATTATAACATTGAAAAATAAGTAGAGCAGGGAAAGTTCTCGAATTTGTTTTGATTACATTTTGTAATATCAATCTAGTTCCGTCAGACTGATGGGCACTAAACTTCCATTAATATTTCTTGATTCTTCCATTAATTATTTAATGGAATTATATTTTTCTATTTTTTCCATTCTTCCATTCATTTTTCCATTTTTTCCATTCTCTCATTAATTATTTCTTCATTCCTAACTTACTTCTTTAAAATGCATAAAAGAGCCGGATAGATTCGCTATTGCAAAACTTCACTGCAAAGAATAAAATGGATTTGTTCAAAAAATTAAACTATTCATTTTCTAACGGTATTTAAGTCACCATATTACTATATCTTTAAATGAAATTAAATATAAAAAAAAGCTTTTTTAACGGGAAGTAAGGAGCGACATTAAAATTTAAAACGAACAGAAATTACTTCGTATATGAAAGGGCTGCTTTCTCATCAACGCCCCGCTCTTTACGCTAAAGTTTGACTCTTTCTCTTAATTCTACTTTTTAAAACAGTGAAAAACTTTAGCTTAAAGAGCGGGGCGTTGATGAGAAAGCAGCCCTTTCATATACGAAGTAATTTCTGTTCGTTTTAAGTTTTAATGTCGCTCCTTACTTCCCGTTAAAAAAACTTCTTTTTTTTATTTAATTTCTGAACGTTTTAGAATCAATGCATGTTTTGATTTTGGCTCTCCGCAGATGAATAATTAAAACGAAATTTGCATATTTATTTTTTTGGCTAATTGGTTTTCTCGTAGTTTTGATCGAGTGACTTTGAGAAAAAAGGAGCGGGGGAGGAGGCCTAGTTGCCCTCCGATTTTTTGCTACTTAAAAAGGCAACTAGAACTTTTAATTTTTTACGAATGTTTATTAGTAAAAGATATACGTAACTTACAAATTAGCTTACGTAACGAACTTCTGTATTCTCATGTTTTTGTTACGTATACGAAGGGATTCACCCCTCGTCAGTACCTCGCTCTTTACACTAAAGCTTAAATCTTGTCCCAATTTCTTAAGAATGACCCCTGAATCATAAAACCGTAGAATAAATAGTTGAAATTACTAAAAATTCTTTAGCGTAAAGAGCAAGGGAATTAGGAGGAGGTGAGCCCATCATACACGCAATAATTTTTGTTCGTTTTAAGTTTTAATGCTTCTCCTTACTTTCAGTTGAAAAAACTTTTTCATATTTATTTTTTCAATGTTTTTTTTTAATAATACTAGAAAATCCTGCTCTCCCTTCATGAAACTTTTCTTCCCCCATGACAAATTCCTCCAAGGAAAGTTCCCCCAACATATCCTCCTCTTCTCACCCCCCCCCCCCCCATCAACCTAAAAATCCCCCGGAAAACGCCAGTACTCTTCCAAATAACCATTACTATGTGTAAGCACTGGTCAAAGTTTTGAACTTGTGGCCCCTCCCACGGGGACTGTGGGGGAGTAAGTCGTTCCCAAAAACATAGTTATAAGGTTTTTTGACTACGCTGAATAAAATGGCTCTCTCAGAATTTTGATCCGGTGACTTTGGGAAAATAGTTAGCGTGGGAGGGGGCCTAGGTGCCCTCTATTTTTTTGGTCACTTAAAAAGGGCACTAGAACTTTTCATTCCCGTTAGAATGAGCCCTCGCAAGATTCTGGGACCACTGGGTCGATACGATCACCCCTGGAAAAAAAACAAAACAAATAAACACGCATCAGTGTTCTGCCTTCTGGCAAAAAATACAAAATTACACATTTTTTTAGATAGGAGCTTGAAACTTCGACAATAGGGCTGAATCTGCGCTGAATCTGATGGTGTGATTTTCGTTAAGATTCTATGACTTTTAGGGGTTGTTTCCCCCTATTTCCTAAAATAAGGCAAATTTTCTCAGGCTCGTAACTTTTGATGGGTAAGATTAAACTTGATGAAACTTATATATTTAAAATCAGTATTAAAATGCGATTGTTTTGACTTGGCTATTGGTATCAAAATTCCATTTTTTAGAGTTTTGGTCACTATTGAGCCGGGTCGCTCCTTACTACAGTTCGTTACCACGAACCGTTTGATAAAACTAAAAGAAAAATATTGACGTAAAATTGTTTACTTTTAACTTGAAAATTATCGTTGACGTGGTCTTGATTGCTTTTGGAATTTTAGTTTTTAATTATTGTATTTTTAATTAAAAAGTAAATATAAAACAAATTTAGTCTTAATTTCTTATAACATTAACCACAACTCAACAAACAAAAATGACGTCCCAGGACTAGTCAATTTTTACAAAATTGGTGCTTCCTTTCTCTTCTCTTTTGTTTTGCAAAACCTAAACTGTATTTCATTGAAAACAATATGTATTGTAAACAGTTTAGTTTTTTATGGCTATATCTAGGATTATTTTTATAGAGAAGCTATAATTTTTTGAGGGGGGTATTAAAAAAAAACTATACAGGACGTGTCAAAATGTATTTATATGTATTTTTTTTAGCTGTTGTATTTTATGATTAAAACTGAACCTTTGAGTGAGGGGATAGAGGGGGGGGTCTGAAACACGGTACCACCTCTGGATGCATTGTTTTGGGTATTTTGTTCGAGGGGTTTACAAAAAAAAACTTTACAAAATGCATCAACATTAGTTTATTTGCATTTTTGTAGCTTTTTACGAGTAAAATTTAACCCTTGGGTTATGAGGGGGGGAATGAGCTGCTGCCAGGTAACCACTTTACTCTGGGTACGGCTTTGAGTTTTTATTTGACAAAAAGTCCATCTTTCATTTCTCTCTCGCTTTGAAATCGCTTAAAATATATATTGCTTTCAGTGAAGTGCGAATAACAATCGCACTGATTGGAGTTAAAGGAATAAAATTTCCCACTTCATATATCTAGTAATTCCTATTCGTTTTGAGTTTGATAACAATAACAATTTTATTTGTGGGTACATTCTAAGTTCATTATTGGTTTTATTTTTTATTATGTCTAATATCCGTTTCTTTTAACTGTTTTTTTTTCTCTTAAACTCTTTTAACTTTTATAATAAATGTTTAAAAAAAATTATAATTGGGCTACAAGACAGACGACTTTCTCGTTCAATCATTTAGTAATTTCTGTTCTTTTGAGTTTGAGTGGAATATTTGTTTTATTTTTTGTAACTTATAAGTTCATTATTGGTTTAATTTTTATTAAGTTGTTTCTTTTAACTTTTAATTGATTATTAATTAAATAAATTGAAACTTAAAGCACTTTGATTAGAATTGATATTTAAATTATCCTTGAAATTTTAATTAGTAAAACAAAAGTAGTTTTTACAATCATAAGGAATATATTCATTTCTGAATTTTTCTAATACGGCCATTATTTAAATTAGGCCATTTTTAAATTAGCCATGAATTTTTATTAGTAAAACAAAATTAGTTTTTACAATCTTAATAAACATATTTATTTCTGATTTTTTTTTTTTTTAATACGGGTAGGCCTATATCCAAATTTTCCTGGGATAGGAGGCATGATTGGTTTTTAGAAGAGGGGGGGATAATGTTGAGAACTAAGGCTTCCGAAGGCCCTAATTGAATGAGCAATCAATATTGTCCTGTTTCTGTTGGACCAAATTAAAAAATGAGTAACAATTTCGCATCGATTCAAAGAAGATTTTGACGAATTTTCCCGCTATCTTCGTTGAACAAAATTACGAGAAAATCTAACCCTCTTATTTTTAAATTTTGACGAATTGGCTTACTTTGCCTCCATTAGTTTTAAAAATTAAAAATCTAAAAGCCGAAGTTGAAATTTCACTAAGATCCCCCAAATTATAAAAATTACCTGTTAATGAGTTATTGACAGCATCAATTCAATGAACATTTCAAATTGAGCTGTAAGTATACGGAGAAAACCAAAACAAGCTCTTTCCGTAACCTCGTTCGAAACTAAAGCACTTTGAATTTCATTTAACATTGTACTCTCACAAAGAATTCTTTATCGGTTAAATTTCAACTTGGATTTTTCTGAAAACAGTCGGAATTTCTTTTTTTGTATTGAAAGAAGGTAAGGTTGTTGTTTTTTTTATCTCAGTTTATGTTTTATAACTGCCTAAGTAACCTGATAAGAATGGGATCAAAAGAACTTAGAACTAATCATTAGTTTTCATAATTTGTTAATAGGTTACATAAATAACCAAACGTGTCAGAGCTTTGTTTCAGAAAAGAAAAAAAAAACAATTAAACTGCGTGAAAAAAGAATGGAAAACTGCTTAACGAAACCTATACCTAAGATGGATCCGACAAAGGAGCTTATTCGAGGAGCCGTCGACTTGAGTAAACTAGGTCAGCATTTTCTGTTACCAGAAAGGACAAAGATAGTAGCTACAAAGCGAAATAGTTCTTTGTTTTAAATATATTATTCTATATACATTATTCAGATTGATATTAAACGCTGAATTACCAATTTTTTAATATAGCTCATAAAAAAATAAAAATTTCTTAATATAATAGCTTCATAACTATAATAACTTGTTTTCTGGTCTTTTTTTTGTAGTCAACTAGTAAGATGACTACTAGTCTTTTACTTACTTGGACTATATACAAGCAATTTTGACTAAAACTGGAAAATAAAAAAAAGTGGCGATACCTCTATAAAAAAAGAAGCTATCTTCATTGAATAAGCATAAGAGAAAAACTCATGCCCTCCTGTTTATGTTTTTGCGAATTGCCTTACGATTGTAAAATGATTGTAAAAACTTCTTTTTTTTTTACTAATTAAAATTTCAACCATAATTTAAATATCAACTCTAATCAAAGTACTTCAAGTTTCAATTTATTTCATGTAATTTTCGTTCCAAGTTATTATGATCGTTCGACGTTTTTATGTCCATCATATCAATCAAGTATTTGTTTAAGTTCACTTCACTTCGGTTTTCATTTTCTTAATGGGTCAGTTGCAAAATAATTTTTAATATTTAAGAAGATAGTACTGTCTAAAATTGCTAAATGGCATTTAATACCAATAGAGTGAATCGAAGTTGGCTTCACTGCTCATTTAAACTATTAGTCCAGGACTTTTAGCTCAAAAAAGGGTCGAACCCGGACAAAATTGCAATATAAACGAAAATCGTACTAAAATGATCAGAAAAAAATTCTGTACAACATACTAAAAGTCCCCATAAATCCGAGTGGGGCGAGTACCCGAAAAACAGGGGAAAAGGGGGAAATGCGGGGGAAAATGGGAAAAATGCCGAACATGCCCAGAAAATAGTTTAAAGTGAGTTTTCTGGGGTTTTCACATACGCTGATTACGAAATTGACATCTAAAATTCAGTATAGAAAAAGAGTACTACGGAAAACGGGGGAACAGGGGAAAGAGGGGAGAAAAGAGAAGAATACAGGGTAGGGGTAGAAAGCGGTTTGGAAGATATTTTCTGGGGTATTCCTATCTGGTGATTAAGAAATTGAGATATAAAATGATATACAAAAATCGATTAACATAAAACGGAGAAATGGGGGGGAGGGAGGGGAAAAAGGAAAATATACAGGGTAGGGGTAGAAAGCATGTGGAAATGTGTTTTCTAGGGTTTTTCTATCTGCTGATTATAAAATTGACATCTAAAACAAAGTTCGAGAACAAATACAGGAGATCTATAGAGGTTCGGCTACCCCATAGGTTCGGCAAAGGCAAAAGTGAATGATCTAATGCAGAAACTGACGGGTCTAGAGTACAGTTCTAGTGAACAGCACGTTACTGCAACCGCAGCACGAATACAGAGAGATACTAAGGATCTACTGACGTTTCTTGAATTCCTTCTAGAGAACTCTCCTTTCACTAGTTCCACAGAGCTTAGAAGTATAGGTTCCGGGCTGATTGCCCATAAAGGCGTCAATGCAGAGGATGCTAAAGCTGTAGGTGAGCTGATCCTCCAGCGCATGGATGGCCAATCCGTCGAAAGTTTTTCATTCAGGAAGAAAGACAAAGTCGTTACACTGGCATCCGATGGGAACATTAGGATAGATGGCGAGATTTTGCATATCGATCCTGCACTGCTTTTTCAACGTCTTTCGACTGCTGCCCATACATCTGAAAATGACATGGCAGAAACTCTACGTTACGAACTGTGCAGTTATCCGCCCGCTTTGTTTGAGAATCCTGGCATAATGCGTCAGCCAGACAAACCTGCACTAGCGAAAGCAATATGGAAAGAAGCGAACACGGACTCGATTCACCACCTGCCAGTGTCAGATCGTGTCACTGTAGTTGACGGAGGTTGGCTGCTTCAGCAAGTACCTTGGAAGATTGGTGATACTTATGATTCAATCTGTGACAGCTATGTTAGTTTCGTTACTCGACGCTGTACCTCCCCTACTGTTGTCTTCGATGGATACAGCGCTGATCCAACCACGAAAGATGCTACGCACAACCGACGGTGTAAGGGAAGCCAGCATCAAGTGATCGATTTCAGTTTAGGGATGAAGCTCCAGAAAAAGAAGGAAGAGTTTTTGAGCAACTCTCAGAACAAACAGCGAATTATAAGCTACATCGGGGAAAAACTCAGAGCCAAAGGATTTGAAGTCGTCCATGCGAAGGACGATGCTGACTATCTAATCGTGAAGACTGCCGCAACGAAAGCAGAAAACTCTGAAACAATAGTTCTTGGCAATGACACTGACCTTCTGATTCTACTCTTGTATCACCTCCCGCCTAATGCAAAAACACTTTACTTCGAATCGTCAACGAACGCAAAAGAAGCGATAACACGGTTCTGGTGCCTCAACGAAGTGCAAAAAAAAATGGGAGAAGTATCCAGGCTGCTTCTGGTAGGGCACGCACTCTTGGGATGTGACACGACCTCACGAGTTTTCGGACTTGGAAAGCAAGCTGTGCTACCTCTTTTGAAGAAGAGCGAAGTGTTCAGAAAAAAATGCAAAGTGTTTCTGGATGAATCATCGCCCAAAGATGAAATTGTGAAAGCGGGTGAATATCTTCTCCTCAGCTTGTATAAAGCACGACCAAACGAAGATCTCACTAAGCTGCGACATCGAATTTTCTTGGAAAAAGTTTCTTCGTCTAATACTACGGCGTTTGTTAAGCCTGAAAGGCTTCCGCCAACCGAAGCTGCAGCTTCATTCCACTCCCAGCGAGTGCGCCTCCAGGTATCCCGTTGGAAAGGGGAACCAGCTGACCTCGACCCGGCTGACTGGGGTTGGGTCCTCAGAGACCATAAATACTCACCTGTGATGACCCATTTGTTGCCCGCACCTCAGACTCTTTTGAGTGTCGTGAGATGCAACTGTAAGACAGGCTGCGAGAACTCGCGATGCAGCTGCTAGAAAAATGGATTAGCGTGTACGTTCGCGTGCGGAGAATGTCAGGGTATCAACTGTTTGAACAGGGACAACGAGATTGTCGAAGACGAGGAGCTCGACTAGTGATATCAATGCTGTGTTTTTCAAGTCAACTATACTGCCTTCGAAAGTGCAAATTTTACATATAATAGCCATTTTATATATAACTGCCAAGCGGTTGTTTTCTTTATGTTTAGTGATTCAAATGGTTGTAAGAAATGTCTGTGATTCAAGAAAGTACAAGTTTGATACTTAAGCGAGTTATTTTGTCCATAGGCCTACTTATTAGCCATTAGCAGCTGGCTCAGGAGTCAGGCCTCCCTTCCCCTTTTCCGTTGTTTCCTCCAGTTTTGTTCGGTTTTCATGGTTCTCGTTTTCTTTCCTTCATTTTAGGGGTCAGTTTCGTGATCAGCAGATAGAAACACCCCAGAAAACACATTTCCACATGCTTTCTACCCCTACCCTGTATATTTCCCTTTTCCCCTCCCCCCCCCATTTCCCCGTTTTATGTTAATCGATTTTTTTATATCATTTTATTTCTCAATTTCGTAATCACCAGATAGGAATACCCCAGAAAATATCTTTCAAACCGCTTTCTACCCCTACCCTGTATTCTTCTCTTTTCTCCCCTCTTTCCCCTGTTCCCCCGTTTTCCGTAGTACTCTTTTTCTATACTGAATTTTAGATGTCAATTTCGTAATCAGCGTATGTGAAAACCCCAGAAAACTCACTTTAAACTATTTTCTGGGCATGTTCGGCATTTTTCCCATTTTCCCCCGCATTTCCCCCTTTTCCCCTGTTTTTCGGGTACTCGCCCCACTCGGATTTATGGGGACTTTTAGTATGTTGTACAGAATTTTTTTCTGATCATTTTGGTACCATTTTCGTTTATATTGCAATTTTGTCCGGGTCAAACCCTAAAAGTCCTGGACTATATCTGCTTCTTCAACTATGATTTTTGGTACACGGGAATATTCAAATTTACTTGCGACTTGGAAGGCCAGTTTTCTATCTGTCTCATTTTTCAATGCTTTTTATTGACCGTGTGTTGGCAAACTAATTAATATTGTCAGGGTTCGTGTTTTCATTATTGAAGGATGTGTTCTATTTATTTTTCTTGTTTTGTAGTTTGGAATCGAAGAAATGAAAACAATGTTATATTTATCTTTGCGTTGTCAAAGTTGTAATAATGCTGTGAATAATGAATATTAACACCTTGTAAGTTATCGGCTTTTCAAACAGTTCGTGGCCTTTGAAAGCCGATAATTTAGTTCGTGGTAACGAACTGTAGTAAGGAGCGACCCGGCTCAATAGAACGGACACTCTAAAAAACAGAATTTTGGTGCTAATAGAACATCAAAATCGCGTTTTTATGCTGATTTTAAATGTATAAGTTTCATCAAATTTAGTCTGTTTCATCAGTCCCTAGTCAGGGACTGACTAGGATATAGAAATAAAAACACCATATACCATACACCATAAACCATATGCTTTTTTATAAGGAATCGAGAAAAATTCTTTGACCTTTGCAATCATATTACGTTTCTACTAATATGGAATCATAGAACTCCGACAAATATGCACTCAAACACCATAGTAGAAAACGACTCTTCGAAACCTACATCTGAAAGGGAGCCCACGAAGGAGCCTAGTCGAGGAGCCATGGATATGAGTAAACTGGGTCAGCATTCTCCGTTACCAGAAAGGACAAGAAAGCAGGAACAAAGTAAAATAGTTCTTTGTTTTAAATGGACTATTCTTTGTACACTATTCAGACTGAAATTAATCGCTGAACTTTGCTTGGGACAATTACGTTTTTATGGCACTTGGTATTAATCAAGTAACATATAGCGATCGTAATTTCTGTCGGTCTGTCCTGGTTTTGCTGCTTTAGGCACTTCCAGATAAGCTAGGACGATGAAATTTGGCAGGCGTATCAGGGACCGGACAAGATTAAATCAGAAATAGTAGTTTCCACGATTTGACCATCTGGGGGGAGTGGGGGGCCGGTTAATTCGTTAAAAATAGAAAAAGTGAAGTACATAACCGACCAGACCGGATAAGCTCTCTTTGGTGGAGTTTGGGGGGGGGAGTAAGTCGGAAAAATTAGGAAAAATGAGGTGTTTGTAACTTACGAACGGGGATCAGATCTTAATAAAATTTGATATCTAGAAGGATCTTGTGCTTTAGAACTCTCATTTTAAATCCCGACCAGATCCGGTGACATTGAAGGGAGTTGGAGGGGGAAAACCGAAATTCTTGGAAAACGTGAAAATCGAAGTATCTTACGAATGGGGGATCGGATCTTAATGAAACAAGATACATAGAAGAATCTTATGTCTCAAATGCTCCATTTTCAATTCGAATTGGATACGGGGACATAGAGGGTTGGAGGGGGGAAACAGAAATCTTGGAAACCGGATATTATGGAAAACACTTAGAGTGGAGAGATCGGCATGAAACTTGATGGGAAGAATAGGCACAAGTTATAGATACGAGATTGACATAATTGTTATGGATCTGTTCTCTTTGGGGGAGCTGGGGGTTGTTAATTTGGAAAAATTAGAAAAATTGAGGTATTTCTAACTTAAGAACGGGCGACCGGAACCTCATGAAATTTGATATTTAGAAGGAACTCATGTCTCAGAGCTCTTATTTCAAATCCCCACCAGATCTGTTGACATTGGGGGAGTTGGAGGGGGAACCGGGAATCTTGGAAAACGCTTATAAATGTCGTAGATACGTGATTGACGTAACCGGACTGGATCCGCTCTCTTTTGGGGAGTTAGGTGGTGGGGTTCAGTGCTTTGGCGAGTTTGGTGCTTCTGGACGTGCTAGGACGATGAAAATCGGTAGGCGTGTCAGGGAGCTGTACAAATTGACTTGATAAAGTCGTTTTCCCCGATTCGACCATCTGGGGGGCTGAAGGGAGAGGAAAAATTGAGGTATTTTTATCTTACGAGTAGGTGATCGGATCTTAATGAATTTGATATTTAGAAGGACCTCGTGACTCGGAGCTCTTATTTTAAATCCCGACCGGCATTAAGCCTCTGATTTTCGTTTGAAGCCATCTATTGATTCTTAGAATTTTGCTTGAGCTCATACCATATGAGCTCTTGGCTCTTCTGACCTCGTCACAAGTGCTATATGAGCTATTAGCTCTTGTTTTAAGCTCCGATTGCTTTTCTGAGAAGGTTCCGAGGTACTTGTATCATATACCCCCTACCTAATATTCTTCGTCTAATTAAAACCTTGGATTTTCCATAATTTTTGGATTTTCTATAATTGCAGTCATTTTATTTATTTCTTGTTTTCACATGCTCTGAATTGAACCATCTATAAAGTACCTTTTTTTGCCAAAAGGATACGATTGACTTTTGTATTTACATACATATCAAGACCGTATCCAGCTGGGGGTTATGGGTTTTGAACCCCCGCCTCAGGTTATAATGGAGATTACATTGCTGTTAAACAGACGCAGTTACGGCTCAAGACGACCCAGCTCTGAACGGGTACCTGGAGAAATTTTGGGAAAGTAAAACATGAGAGGCTTACGAAAACACAAGACTGCTGGCCCCCAACCCTTTATTGAACTTCTTGGCTGAAGGGCCATGAAACAAAGATTAGCACCAATGGTAGGGGTTGTTAAGTCCAATGCCGTATTCTTTACCTTTTTTCTTTTTTGTCCGAAAGTTTATCTTTATTAATGAGAAGTTTATTAATCAATTCTGATTTTATCTTTTTCCTTTTAGTATTCAGATATACTAACCAACATAGTCGTTGTGCAGTTTAGTGAACTTGTGCAGACATCTAAGGACAAAAGATATAATCTAACTTGTATGCTTGCTGGGCCTGGTGAAGCTGTCGTGACCTCTGGATATATTGGGTCAAGGTAGGTATTTCCTGTTGCTGAAAATCCAACTCGCTTATTTATTATAATAAATATTCTGCAAATTATCATTTTAGCTGGTGATTCATAGAAGAAAAAGATAATAATATACACAGAACTGACTGTTTAGGTAACTGAAAAAATTTGTTATTTGTTTTCGTAAGACATAATAATATAATTATAAATAAAACCGATAATTGGGGGTTGCACGGAAAATGGAACGTTGATTCATGGATGTTTCGCGTGGTACTGAATTAATTGTTCTGCTGCTTTTGCAACTTATTCTGCGTGATTTGAAGGTTATTTTTCGTCATAAATCTCAACGATTATTGGACACTGACAAAGGTGACAAAATCCCCTTTATAATTAATTAATAATTAATCCCTTAATTTATAATGCAATTATAATTTATAATTAATGTATAATTAATTATAAGTTATAGTGTAATTTATAATTTATAATTATAATTAATAATAATTTATAATTATAATGTAATTTAAAATTACAATTTATAATTCATCCCCTTTATAATTCAACGGTGACGAAAGGTAACAAAGGTGACAAAATCCCCTTTATAATAGAAGATATAGCCAGGGATAGACAAGACTAGGGGATAAATAAGAAAATTACATAAAAAATATCATCAAAAAAAATCTCATACCCACTCATTGGTATTTTATGCCCCTTCTAAACAAAATTTAATTTTAAAATCTAGGTATTTGATGAAAACTTTTTTAGTGTAAAAAATAAGAAAAACCATACCCGAAGACCTGAGATTTCACTTTCATTTAAATAGTTTAGATGATTTAAATTCCCTAAAAGAATCCGATGTTAAAAATAAAGCCCAGGAAGTTCAATTTGACTGCTAGATTTTCATTGAAGACTGCGTAAACAGACTTCTCAACTATTAAATCAAATCACCGAAATGTCAGCGAAAAATGTCAAACTCCGAAAAAAAAAACACAGTCAAAAATGAGTTCAAAATAGTCTGCTTTATCAATGGAAAATCTTTTCACTTAATTCACAATTATTATTTTTTCCATTTGTAAATGGATAGAGAATAATATCAACGATTATAGTAAGTTGTTCTGAATTAGATTTGGGATTGTGAGATTTCTTCCTCGCTATTTTCGGCGATTCCAAAGCGCTTCATTTTATAAGTTGTAAGATGTGTAAATGATTGAAGATTGGCTATCCAGTCATTCACGAGCCAAACTATAGTCAAATCTGTCCCTAAAAGAGCTCAGATTTAGAAGTGATGCATTTTTCCTTGATTGGCGGTTACTAGTGCTACAGAAGTGGAAGATTAGAGAGGCAATAAATTGGTCTGAAAACTCTACCATGTAACCATGGTAGGTTGTAATCCTACATGTAACCTACATGTACCATGTAGCAATAGTTGGGAACAAATCACTGATTTGTTCCCAACTATTGCTTACTAATACTATGTCTTTGCATCTTTTAATAGATTCATTATATGGCTATGAAATGACTGTTCCAAACTTTCTGTTTTTTCCTGTTTTAAAAATTGTGCCTTGAATCTTTGCTTTGATTGGTGAATCCTGTGAATGAATTGCTCAATGCAAAAAATTACTAACATAATACTATAATCGACACTGTACTATATTAATTACAAATTTTAACCTAATTTTTAGCTGAAAGAACATAATTTAATATAATTATTTATATACGATAATAACAAAATTTCTTCTTAAGTCGATCATAATTATTTATATATGATAATAACAAAATTTCTTGTTATTATCATCAATAATATTATTAATAATGCTATTATTATTATTGTCTTTCATTGCCAATGGGAGATACAGTCTTATCATTGTCTCAGCAAAACAAAAGGTCATTTTAGTCTATTTTTCCGTAATTTTTTTTCCTTTTTCCCTTATTTTACTACCAGTGCTTTTTTCGAATTAATACCTTAAATTAGATTTTTTTTCCTAGACCATGCTGCCTTTCTACGACTAAAAAATAGTTCGAATATGTTCAAACATGTTCGAATAAAATATATAATAAAAAATAGTTCGAATAAAAATGTTCGAATATCGATATGTCCATTTACTAGACAGTGAAACAGATACAAAAGTCTTGATATTTCGATCACATATTCAGCAATCGTCTTCATCAGAGACGATTCAATCGTCTTCATTCTAAAGTATAAAAATTATAACTAATAAATCTGTACAGAACATAATAATAACTTATGGTTCATTTACTAGATTTATCTGAGAGAGTTCAATGAGAGAGATGAATCCAGTTATTCAACTCTCTCAGAAAAATCTAGCGAATGGACCGTTTTCAGATCTTAGTAACTACTATCTTATAATCGAATACTGAAAAATTAGTATCAAGAAATGATGATTTCCCTTCATACCAGTAACCTGATCCTTCATTTGTATATGCACATACAGGAAGCCAAAATGAGAACCAAATTATTTATATGAAACTTTATTAATGGGTATGCATCCTTGTAAGTTATAAAACAAGTTTTTTTCAACTGAATTTAAGGAGTAACGTTAAAACTTAACACGAACAAAAATTATTCAATAATTTGAATAATTTTCCGCTAAAGTTTTGTACTACTTAAAAAGCTTCTTATTCTAATTAAACGACTCTTGTGTTTCAGGAGTTGTTCTTAAAGAATTGTGATAAAAAGTTCAACCTAGGATAAGTTAGGCTTAATGAATGTTATATATTTGTTATCAGCATGAAAAATTGATTCTTTTTATACATCTATTGATATCAAAATTCTGCTGTTTAGAGTTTTGGTTGCGCCGAGTTACTCCTTAATTATAGTTTGTTACCACAAACTGTTTGATCAGGATATTTTTCGAAATTCTTTTAAAATTGTTTCAAAATAACATTTTACTATTAAGGCTAATTTAGATAATAGTTACCATTTCTGAATGAGCTGGAAGTGGTAAATTTCTCTTGTCAGTTTTTTTTAATGTTTTTTTCACTTTTAGTTATTATGGAAGATGTTCGTTCCTAACTAGGTTGAGGCTACCGCTGCACATTTTACAATTATTGAATTTTACAAAATCTTTTACAACGCGTTTTTTTTTAACTTTTAAAATTATATAAGCAATCTCAATGTTTTTTAATTTACATAATTTCAATACTTCTTTTTAAAATAAGTTTTTGTGTTATTTGATATTTTCCAATATAATAACAAAATTGCTATATTCAATTATAAACCTAGCAAAATTAATTCTAAAAAAAACTTTTCCAGCTCAGGAAGTCCTGTACCAATTGAATATCTTCCAGCGCAGAATATTTTAGATTCTCGTGTCCGACTGGCAGTACTCTACCAGGGAAGGCCCACGACCACAATTGCCGTCGGGGATCCACTTACTTTCCGCTTAGAGACTCAACAGGGCTACAATTTACTAACGGATATCTTTGCTACTAACATCATAGCAAAAGACCCATATTCAGGACGTTCAGTTCAACTAATAGATCGATTTGGGTTAGTATTTTGTATCTATTTTATAAAACCAATGGTTCTTCGGGTAAAATTTATTACCCAAAACTTATTCTGGAATTAATTTATTAATTAATTTTTTATTTTTTTAATTCTCATTAATCCCTAATTAATTTACTCTGGAGTTCGCAGCTGGGACCAATCTCAGAGTAAAAAAAAAAAATAATTATGGTTTATATGTGATGTTAAAATTTTGATTTTGATTATATAGATAAGTGATCAAAATTCATATTTGGAAGACCTGTAAACGTCTGAGAAAACGTCGAGATATGAGAAAACGTCGCCGTGAAAAATAAGAAGTAAAAATTACCCATTAGAAAAATGGTGGAGCAACTCTTTTATAACATGATCTAACATCCAACACCAACCAGGCTGAAGACCTCTCAAAATCAGTCTTGCCCAATCCTAAAGATTCAGATGAAGGGAATTAGGAAAATGAAAAACACAATTCTGAAGAAGACAACAGGACTTGGAGGGCAATGGCATGACGGGTAGTTGATGTCAGTCGATAATTACTTATACAGTTAACTAGTTTAGGGACGTGATTTAACGAGTAGCTAAGAGGTTGAGATGTATTATTTGGTGTAAAAATTCATTTAGTCGGAAATTCTTCTTGAAGGATTCCCCTCCTATTTCCCAGAGAGAAAAACCTTCAGTCGCGGATCTTTCTTTAAGGATTCCTCTCCTCTTTCCCAGAGAGAAAAACGTTTAGTTGGGAATCCTTCTTGAAGGATTCCCCTCCTCTTTCCCAGAAAGAAAAACGTTTAGTCGAGAATGCTTCTTGAAGGATTCACCTCCTCTTACCCAGAGCGAAAAATGTTCAGTTGGGAATCCTTTTTGAAGGATTCTCCTCCTCTTTCCCAGAGAGAAAAATGTTTAGTCGCGAATCCTTCTTGAAGGATTCCCCTCCTCTTTCCCAGAGAGAAAAACATTTAGTTACTAATCCTTCTTGAAGGATTCCCCTCCTCTTTCTCAGAGAGAAAAAAGTTTAGTCGGGAATCCTTCTTGAAGGATTCTCCTCCTCTTTCCCAGAGAGAAAAAAGTTTAGTCGGGAATCTTTCTTGAAGGATTCCCCTCCTCTTTCCCAGAGAGAAAAACGTTTAGTCGGGAATACTTTTTGAAGGATTCCCCTTCTCTTTCCCAGATATAAAAATGTTTAGTCGGGAATGTTTCTTGAAGGATTTTCCTCCTCTTTACCAGAGAGAAAAATGTTTAGTCGGGAATCCTTCTTGAAGGATTCCCCTCCTCTTTCTCAGAGAGAAAAATGTTTAGTCGGGAATCCTTCTTGAAGGATTCCCCTCCTCTTTCCCAGGGAGAAAAACTTTTAGTCAGGAATCCTTCGTTAAGGATTCCCCTCCTCTTTCCCAGAGAGAAAAACGTTTAGTCGGGAATCCTTCTTGAAGGATTCCCTTTCTCTTTCCCAGATATAAAAATGTTTAGTCGGGAATGCTTCTCGAAGGATTTTCCTCCTCTTTACCAGAGAGAAAAATGTTCAGTCGGGAATCCTTCTTGAAGGATTCCCCTCCTCTTTCCCAGAGAGAAAAACCTTTAGTCGGGAATCGTTCTTGAAGGATTCCCCTCCTCTTTCCCAGAGAGAAAAACGTTTAGTCGGGAATCTTTCTTGAAGGATTCTCCTCCTCTTTCCCAGAGAGAAAAACGTTTAATCGGGAATCTTTCTTGAAGGATTCTCCTCCTCTTTCTCAGAGAACCTTTGTGTCTAGTTTTCTCCCATTGTGCCACCATTTGTCGAGATAACAAGGTAAACTCAGTTTTACATAGCTCGCTCTCACTCCCTGTATGAAGAAGTACATAGGGAGACATTTTTGAAGAAGACTTGGAGCTCCCCATCTATATGGAGTTTTCATTTTAATAATATCTTCCGTCAAAGCCATGCATCGAAATTTTAGAAATCGACTTGACGGATTTAAACTATAATTCGAATACGGACTGATGCATTGCCCCGACAATTAAAAGGGACTAGCGGCATATCAGGCAATCATGATAAGTAAAATGTATTACATAAAAAATAAAATGTCTGCAAAAATGTAAGACAGATACATTTATTACGAAATATACTTATATTTCTTATATATACTTATATTTGTATTTCAAAATATAAGAGGGGGGGAGAAGGGGGGAAATATAGGTGGGAGACATTCCCTCCTACCAAATTAACAACACTGTCCACCTTCCAGAAACAGCTCCTACATCCATATCTGCGTAGACTGCTAAATAGCTTTTAAAATGTTTAAATAGTCCTTTTAAAATAGTATCAATGCTTAACGACAAGAGCAAATACAGATGAATCATGAATATGCATTGGAAAGGTATTGGTGGAAAGCTCCTAACTCTCTCAATCGTCCACCTTGAGTTTTACCAAATTCCTGGAATTTTCCGAATTTTCTTTGTGAAGGACTTAAAAAATAGAAAATGTCAGATAGCTATTTTTGATGGTTTTTTGCCTCGGTTTTGACCCAAAAAGCTAAATATTTGTCTTAATTTAAACTGTAGACTTATATATTTGAATCCGTTCTGCTACAACTACTGCTGCTGACAACTTATCTGAACAACTCCCTCTATGAAGTGCTTATATACTTTGATTTCTTTCTCACAGTTTATCCCATTCCTGTTCAAGGGGCTCTGCTTTTTGGGAATATATTTTTGGTAACCTAGTATCCATAATTCTCTAAAACGATTTTTTTTATATTTTAGCTATAGAATTGGATGCAGATAATATTTAGTGCAGTTGGATAAAAAACTGTTTTTATCTTTACCGTGGTTTTTAGTCTCATAATCTTTGTCCAACCGTCAACTTCCTATTTTTACCAACTCTTTTCAACAGCAGAAACAAGGAAACAGACCCAGTACCAGACCCAGGCCTTCCTACTTTTTACAGCTTCACCACATTCATTATCCTCACTAATAGATGCCTCGGTGGCATCTACTATGACATTTTCATCATTTATTCGTAAATTAAGTGACTTTTCTCAACGCTAATCTTCAAACCGTGGCACTCAAACTCTCAATACCTCATCATTCAAACTCTCAATACCTCATTCAAACTTAATTTTAGGGGATGTCTCCCCCCGATTTCAAAAACCAAGCAACATTTCTCAGGCTCGTAACTTTTGATGGGTAACCCTAACCTTGATGAATTTTATGTATTTGGAAACCGTGGCACTAACCGTGCCACTAATCTTCAAACCGTTGCACTCTAAACTCTCAATACCTCAAAAATTCAACCCGATACCTCAAAAATTCGCTAAAATGTCTATCTGGGATACTCGAATCACCTGCAAAATCTAAATCTAGGAGTCAATTTTCTTCACATTTGATATCTTCTCCCATTAGCTTTGCTGTTTCCTTAGGACAAGGTCCATCTGAGAGAGAAAACATTTATTATGAAACCAAAACATAAACAGTAATAACAGCCACCCTGAGAAGTGAAAAGCTTGCCAGAGGGGGTGGCAAAAATACATTAAAAAATAATACAGGACAAAGAAAAAAAATCATTTATAATACCAATAGTACGACCTAATCGGCACCACAAGCCTTACAATAAACAAATTCAATAGTACTAATAAAATCATACCACTTTTGGCCAGAACAAATTACTGAATTTTTTGTTTACCCCCCCCCCCCCCCGCCCCCACAAAAACAAACAAACAAAAGAACTAAAATTCATACTTAGTAAAAAGGATTTCTTTTATTTCACTCTTGAAAAAAGAAATGTCAATATTATTTTT
Organism: Artemia franciscana; assembly: GCF_032884065.1. Taxonomy (NCBI): domain Eukaryota; kingdom Metazoa; phylum Arthropoda; class Branchiopoda; order Anostraca; family Artemiidae; genus Artemia; species Artemia franciscana. Next base: position 29,570,982 of record NC_088876.1, on the reverse strand, counting down.
TTTAACTCTGATCAAGAGTATTGTAACTTCTAATCCCCCTATGAAGCACATCAAAATAATCCATATAAATCGGAGATTTAACACAACCCTGCTAAACTCCTTAAATGGAATCAACTACATAGGAGATCTGTTCATATTCAATCAAACTAAGAACTAAAAGAGTGATGATTCTAAAAGTTTCTCGTTTATTGATCTAAGAGTGGAAGGTTCATAAATCAAGTGACTTTTCTTAAAACTAATCTTCAAACCTTGGCACTCTAAACTTTCGATACCTCGAAAATTCAATCCTTTCGCTGAAATTTCTATCTGGGAAACTCGAATCACCTGTAAAATCTAAATCTAAGAGTCTATTACTTTCACATTTCATATCTTCTCCAATTAGCTTTGCTGCGTTCCATAAGACGAAGCCCATCAAAATATTCTATATGAATTGGAGATTTGACACGACCCTGCTAAACTCCTTACATGGAAACAACTACAAACCCCGCTTCCTGTCTTTACCACAGACATATTAGTGTCATTCGTAGTATTGATCATTTCACCTTCTCATCTGGTATGACGTCCAAAGATAGGAGATCTGTTCATATTCTATCAAACTAAGAACTAAAGGAGTCTGATGATTCTAAAAATTTGTCGTTTATTGATCTAAGAGTGAAAGTTTGGCCAACGTTTGGCTCTTCCCTTTCGAAACCACACTGTCCTTCTCTTAAAACCTTATTTACCAAAACTTTCCCACCAAAATTTTCCTAATGGCTCTTATTATCCACGCTTTCAATAAGCGTATGCAACTAGTTTTTGTAATTTTTGGCTTTTCAGTTACCAATAAACCTATTGTAATTAATTATTATTTGATTATTTTGCTCCAGAGCTGAATTAGCTGTAATCCATTGTTGCATAAATAGAAATTTCTTGGAGTATTTAAATTGATATGGCTAGGGCACGCTCTGCCGAAGAAGGATGAAAGATTGCCAATGATTGCCTTTGTTGGTAAGCCATCTAGGGCCAACCGAAAAGCAGGTCATCCCCGATTGGGGTGAGAGGATGTCATAATGAAATATTTAACTTCTTGGGATGGTGTAAAGAGGGAGGCCTTGAATTGATTGGGAGATAGGAGAGGCGTGCTTAGCTGCGGTAGCCTCAGGCGGCTTGGTGCTGCAGTGAGTTGTTAGTAGCAGTAGTAGTACAAGCTAACAATATTTGTGGTTGATTTCAGAGGCTCTATGGATTTGCGAGATTATTTTTCCCTTGTTAGAAGTTCATTTTAATGTTCAAATTGCGTTCAAAAGAGCACAATGATTAGACTGATTCATTAAGCTATTTAAATCAATTACAATCAATTGCATTAATTTCTGTACATTCTTTTCTTGAAAAAATTATTATCCTTTATTAAAAAGTCCTAATTTTTAAGTTGGGCAGCCAAGCTTTCGTTTCATCAAACTATGTTTCTGCTTTCGAGGGGAAAGCTCCGTTCTAGCAGGCAAGCAGGCAGGCACCACTTTCAAATTTTGCTTAGCGGTTGCTATTTAGCTATTTTGCTTAGCGGTTCACCAGTTTCGCTATTTATCTCATTGTGTTGCGGGAGCAACACTTTGGTTTTGTCCCGGTTTTTTTTCCTATGCTGCCGATGTCGGCTTATTCCTGGAAACTCGTAAGGGTCTAACCTGTGCGGTTTTTACGGAAAGTGTGGACCTCAGGCCGGATTGATGAATATGGCATTACATTTTGGAAAGCTCCGCAGAACTCTTGCCTGGGGCCAAAAAGGATGGTTTTTGCTTGTCCACGAGCCAGAGCCTATGTCGTGCGAAGTGAAGTGGAGTTATGTAGCCTATGTCAGAGAGGAGTATCTGAAGTTGTGCAGCCAAGCTTTCGTTTCACCAAACTATGTTTCTGCTTTCGAGTGGAAAGCTCCGTTCTAGCAGGCAAGCAGGCAGGCACCACTTTTAAATTGAAGATGGACTGAAATCTGTAAGTGTTAAATATATGCGGCAGTTACCCGACCCCACAGCAAAAAAGCGGCATTTTCCCACGGGTCCGAAAGTGCTGCCGTGATTTTGGCTGGGTTTATCATTTGTTTTTTCGGACTTGGGATTGGGGTAGAAAAATGTTATCAGATGTACTTCTTAAACTTTAAAAGTTCTGTCATTGCTAAAGAAATTGGAGCTTATCCTTTGCTCCTTTCTAAGTGGTGACGTTAGAAAGTTGGCCTACGGCAAAAGAAAATCAACTTTTGAACTAAGACAGATAAAAAAAATTTTCGACTGCAATCGTTAGTTCTTGATGAGCTGATCAAAGTATATGTCATCCATTTTTTGGTACAAAAATTCCTTCATGAGATATACTAGTTTGAAAGTTTCAAGGGGTTGACAACTTCAGTAGTAGGGTACACACTGAAACCAAAAATAAGCCGATACCAATTGTGAGACATATTGTAGGGGACATTGTAGGGGACTATTATTTGTTTCCAGTGTATTTGATGGTAAGACAGAGTTGGTTCCAGTGGTAAGACATGTAGGGGACTTGTAAGTAATAATCGTCTGTTAGGCTACAATCATCTTAGTGAAGAGGGGTTTGTAACTTTTTCTAGTTGGTGTAGCCTACCCATACTCACTGTAACCTAGAATTAAGTGTTTACGCAACAGGTACAAACGATAACGTAAAACAACGAGGCAGTTTCGTAATAATTAATAGAGTGTCATCTATGGTATTTTGATCCTGAAAAGTTACGGATAGCTTTATAATACCAACTAGATTATATAAGATATTGTTCCAAGTCTTGATCCGTCACAATGTCTACGATTGAAAAGGATAAAGTTCAACTGGCTGCAAAGTCAATTTAGTCCCTTCTTTCGATATTCTTTTGTTATTGTTGTTTTTTCAACAATCGTGTTTATTTAAAATAAAAGTAAGGAGCAACATTAAAACTTAAAACGAACAGAAATTACTTTGTATATGAAAGGGGCTTTTCCTCCTCAACACCCCGCTCTTTACGCTAAAGTTTGACTCTTTCTCTTAACTCTATTTTTAAAACAGTAAGAAACTTCAGCGTAAAGAGCGGGGCGTTGAGGAGGAAAAGCCCCTTTCATATACGGAGTAATTTCTATTTGTTTTAAGTTTTAATGTTGCTCGTTACTTTTATTTAAAAAAAATGTTTTTTTTAATTTAATTTCTGGGCGTTTTTGAATTAATGCATGTTTTGATCTTGGCTCTCCGCACATAAATAATTAGAACGAAATTTGCATATTAATTAATTGCAATTAATCGGAAGATTTTGAGAAAAAAGGAGCGAGGGAGGAGGCCTAGTTGCCCTCCAAGTTTTCGATTACTTAAAAAAGCAAATAGGACTTTTAATTTTTTACAAACATTTTCATTGGTAAAAAATATACGTAACATACGAATTAACTTACGTAACGACCTTCTATATTCGTATGTTTTTATTGCGTATATGAGGGGGTTCAACCCTCGTCGTCACCTCGCTCTTTACACTAAAACTTAGATTTTGTCCCAATTCCTGAAGAATGACTTCTGAATCACAGCGGCCGTAGAATAAATAGTTGAAATTACTGAAAATACGTTAGCGTAAAGAGTGAGGTATAACGAGGAGGTAAATCCCTCATATGCGTTATAATTCTTTCGTTTTAAGTTTTAATGCAGCTCCTTACTTTCAGTAGAAAAAACTTTTCATATTTATTTTTTCATTGCTTTTTCAAATAATGTTAGAAAATCCTGTGCCCCCTTCATTGAAATTCTCTTCCCCCATGAGATGTTTCTTCATGGAAATATCCTCCCGCGTAACCCCCCCCCTCAATTTCCCCCCTAAACCAAAAACATCCCCCTGAAAACGTCTGTACACTCCCCAGTAACCATTACTATATGTAAACACAGGTCAAAGTTTGTAACTTGCAGCCCCTCCCACTGGGACTGCCTGGGAGTAAGTCGTCCCTAAAGACATAGTTATTAGGTTTTTTGACTATGGTGAATAAAATGGCTATCTCAGAATATTGATCCGGTGACTTTTGGAAAAAAATGAGCGTGGGAGGGGGCATAGGTGCCCTCCAATTTTTTGGTCACTTAAAAAGGGCACTAGAACTTTTAATTTCCGTTAGAATGAGCCCTTTCGTGACATTCTAGGACACTCAGTCGATACGCTCACCCCTGGGGAAAAAAAACAAACAAACAAACAAAAAAATAAACACGCATCTGTGATCTGTCTTCTGGCAAAAAATGCGAAATTCCACATTTTTGTAGATACGAGCTTGAAACTTGTACAACAAGGTTATCTGATACGCTGAATCTGATGGTGTGATGGTTTCGTTAAGATTGTATAACTTTTAAGGGGTGTTTTCCCCTATTTTCTAAAATGAGGCAAATTTTCTCAGGCTCGTAACTTTTGATTGGTATAACTGATCTTGAGGACTTATATATTTAAAATCAGCATTAAAATGCGATTCTTTTCATGTAACTATTGGTATCAAAATTCCATTTTTTAGTTTCGGTTACTATTGAGCCGGGTCGTTCCTTACTACAGTTCGTTACTACGAACTGTTTGATACCGCGATTGCGACTTTAACTGTAAATAATACGGCTATTTGTACTGCTACAATTTATCTCAGGAATGGCTACCGATATTAAGCTGAAAATATCAGGGAATGATCTGTGGGATATTAAATAAATCAAAAGATACTATGTGCATATAGGTTGCCAAAATGGCATATTTTCAATAGTTCAAGAACAGTTAAGGAACGATTTTAATTTCAAATATTCAGAGAATGTTCAACTTCAGACAGTATGTGCATCCTGGTTGTCCTGAAACGTTACTACAATGTCGCAGGAACAGCTAAGGCAGGGCCTCTTAAACTATGGGTAGCGACCCCATTTGGGGTTGCGTAGCCAAATTATGGGGTCGCGAGTGATAAAAACACAATTTAACAAAAAATGTTTTTAACTTGTAAAATTATTGTTATAAAGAAAAATAACAATCATCGTAGATAAATATATCATAACATCTTCTGGTTCGGAAAGACTGTTTATACCAGCATTTCTATTCCGATCATTATAATATCTTGCATAAATTTACTATAAATCAGAAGATGTTATAGAAATTTATAAAAAATTTAGATTTATTTTTGTCAATCTCTTAAAACCGAAATAATCCTAATAAATATTATCAAGAAAATTTCTAAGTGTTATTTCGAAGAAACTATATAAACATTTCGTGTCATTTTCATTTAGCCATTGTACGATTGTGAACGAAGTGCATGTTATTCCGAATTAGTCAGCTTAACCCTTTCGCGACCGACGGGACCTTACAGTCCCGTCATGTAAAAGTACTTTGGGTACTTCTTAATTGATTAATAGCACCAGAATTGAACGATGTGCTTCAGGATGCTGTTAAGGTCATAAATCAAACACTTCGTGGTAACGAACTGTAGTAAGGAACGACCCGGCTCAATAGTAACCGAAACTCTAAAAAATGGAATTTTGATACCAATAGTTATATCAAAAGAATTGCATTATAATGCTGATTTTAAATATTAAGTTTCATCAAGATCAGTTATACCCATCAAAAGTTACGAGCCTGAGAAAATTTGCCTCATTTCAGAAAATAGGGGGAACACTTTCTAAAAGTCATACAATCTTAACGAAAATCACACCATCAGATTCAGCGCATCAGAGAACCCAGTTGTAAAAATTTCAAGCTCCTATCTACAAAAATGTGGAATTTCGCATTTTTTGCCAGAAGACAGATCACGGATGCGTGTTTTTTTTTCCAGGGGTGATCGCATCGACTGAGTGGTCCTAGAATATCGCGAGAAGGCTCATTTTAACGGAAATTAAAAGCTCTAGTGCCCTTTTTAAGTGACCAAAAAATTGGAGGGCACCTTGGCCCCCTCCCACGCTCATTTTCTCCAAAATTCACCGGATCATAATTATAAGATAGCCATTTTATTCACCATAGTCGAAAAACCTAATAACTATGTCTTTAGGTACGACTTACTCCCCCGCAGTCCCTGTGGGAGGGGCTGTAAATTACAAACTTTGGCCTGTGGTTACATATAGTAATGGTTACTGGGAAGTGTACAGATGTTTTCAGGGAGATTTTTTTTTGTTTAGGGGGAGATTTGAGGGGGCAGTTACGTGGGAGGATATTTCTATGGAGAAACTTGTCATGGGGGAAGAGAATTTCAATGAAGGGGGCACAGAATTTTCTAGCATTATTTAAAAAAAATGAAAAATAAATATGAAAAGTTTTTTCTACTGATCGTAAGGAGCAGCATTAAAACTTAAAAACGAACAAAAATTATTACGCATATGAGGGGTTTACCTCCTCGTTATACCTCACTCTTTATGCTAAAGTATTTTTAGTAATTTCAACTATTTATTCTACGACCTTTGTGATTCAGAGCTCATTATCAAGGAATTGGGACAAACTTTAAGCTTTAGGATAAAGAGCGAGGTATCGACGAGGGTTGAACCCCCTCATACACGCAATAAAAACATACGAATATAGAAGCTCGTTACGTAAATTAATTCGTAAGTTACGTATATTTTTTACCAATGACAACGTTTGTAAAAAATTAAAAGTTCTAGTTGCTTTTTTAAGTAATCAAAAAATTGGAGGGCAACTAGGCCTCCTACCTCGCTCCTTTTTTCTCAAAATCTTTCGATTAATTGCAATTAATTAATATGCAAATTTCGTTTTAATTATTTATGTGCGGAGAACCAAGATCAAAACATCCATTAATTCAAAAACGTTCATAAATTAAATAAAAAAAAACAAGTTTTTTTTAAATGAAAGTAAGGAGCAACATTAAAACTTAAAACGAACAGAAATTACTCCGTATATGAAAGGGGCTTTTCCTCCTCAACGCTCCGCTCTTTACGCTAAAGTTTCTTACTGTTTTAAAAATAGAGTTAAGAGAAAGAGTCAAACTTTAGCGTAAAGAGCGGGGTGTTGAGGAGGAAAAGCTCCTTTCATATATGGAGTAATTTCTGTTCGTTTTAAGTTTTAATGTTGCTCCTTAAATTCATTTAAAAAACTTGTTTTTTTATTTAATTTTATTAAGAGCCCATGCCCTTAACAGTCGCTTATTTTCAAATCTCTGTAAGGATACACGGATTTCAACTATACAACTTTGTTATTACAGAAGTAAGATGGTTGTCAAGAGGTCAAAGTTTAAAAAGATTATTGCTATTAAAGGACGAGATCCAAATATTTTTAACAGAACAAAAATGTGAATTTGCTGCTTTTTTTCAAAATGACTTGTGGCTATCCAAGCTGTGTTATTTGTCAGATATTTTTGCGAAGTTAAACGATCTTAACTTGTCTCTTCAAAGAAATAATTTCGATATATTTACTTCAAACGATAAAATTGAAAGTTTTATTAAAAAGATCAGCATTTAGAAAAGTAGGGTCGAAAAAAATTCGTTCGAAATGTTTTCCAGTGTCGACAATTTTGTAATTGAGAAAATTCATCGTAAAACTTTTATTGCAAAAACTATTGTAGATCACTTAAAAGCGCTAGAAATACAGTTCCGGACATATTTTATATTAAATATTGATTTACAAAAACCAGTTTGGATTCAAAAGCCGTTTTGGATTGGCTTAAGTGAGATTGATCATCTGCCACTTAAAGCTCAAGAGGAATTTGCTGAGCTTTCGTTTGACTCAAACTTAAAACTACAATTCCAAAAAAAAAGCCGCGGACTGAATTCTGGATCGGAACTAGAACTGAATTTCCCACAATCGCCGATATGGTGTTAAATGTACTTCTGCCATTCAACACCACATATTTATGTGAAGTTGCTTTCTCAGCTTTAACGCACATTAAATCTCAATATCGTTCAGCGATAAAAAATGTTGAAGAGGTCTTGCGTCCAGCAGTTTCAAACATTACACCAAGATTTGATTTATTATGCAATAAAAAACAGGCACATCCATCTCATTAAATTTTTAACGTAAACTTTAATTTGATATTTACCACGCAATTACTTGGATATATTCGAGAAAATTAAGACGGTCAGAATCCACTTTTTTTTGAAACTATAATAAAAACATTTCTATAACATTTTGTGCAAATTTCAATTTTAGATTTTTATATGTTTCAAAACGAATTCAAAATTTATATATTTTCATATGCATATGTACATTGTTACCTAATAAATATATCATCAAAAAATATTAATTTATTTTCTTTTATGTTTGTTGGGGTCGTGAAGAAACTCGCAGTCATAAATGGGGTCGGGAATTACAAAAGTTTAAGAAGCCCTGAGCTAAGGCAATCAAAAATGAACAGAAACTAATTTAAAAAATTCCAAAAAAGAAGCTTTTCACGGGAAATTAAAGAACCATATTAAAATTAAGACTGGCAGAAAATCCTTTAATAATTAATGTAATTATTATATCCATTTTTTTTTAAATAAATCGAATACTCAGGTCAAACATAAAACGAACAAAACTTACTACAAAAAAATAGGAATTTGGCTACTGCCTATCTCCCCTCCCCTAACCTTTTAGTTTTAAAGCCTATTGCAACATTTGTGCTTTACTGAAAACAACGTATTTTTATTAATATATTTTTTTTTTGTTTACAACATTACAACAATTTTGTATTACAACAACATTGCAACGTTATTATATATTAAATATCCTTTACTTCTTTCCTGTCATATTGATAATTATGGTGATAACAATCAGCATTAATATTAGGATTAAAAGAAACTTACTTACTTTGTACTCGCTTAGTGACTCCCACGCCGGTTGGTGCGTAAGGTGACAACTGTGCCTCTCAACGACTATCTCTGGAGTTTGCGGCCACAAGTGAAGCAAAGATGTACCCGCCAGTGTAGCCTTCCTCTCTAGGCATCGGCCAAGCGAGGCTTTAAAAGAACAGAAAAATCTAAGCTGTAAAAATTTGCGAAATATTCTGGCGGACTTCAAATTTATCTGTGGCCTCCTGTATGTGAATTCCCTTCATTAGGTTTTGATTTTTCAGATGTCCAGTTGATGATGTTATATTTCCATCCCTAGACCGTGCCCGTTCAGGTGATGGTTTAGAAGCAAGATTTAATGCTTTCAAAATTCCGGAATCAAACTTTTTAGTTTTTGAAGCTACTGTTAAATCATGTCGTGGTGGATGTCAGCCTGTTTATTGCTCTTCAAACGGTGGAAGAGCTAGTGCAACTTCATACGGGCGTCGAAGAAGAGAGGCTGTTTTAGCAAAGGGACAGTTTACGAGCTTGAACTTCAATAGGGCTATGGAAGAAGAAGAAGAAGATATAGTAATGGAGATGCTAAGGGTTAGTGTTGCTTCTTCATTGTACAAAATACATTATTTGGTCTTTTGCTTTCTCTTTTTCTTAACTAACTATTCTGTAGCACCGCACGAGCGTCAAAAACGGCAGTTATAGCTAACGGAGGCTTACGAGTTACGGAAGAAGAGGAAGATACAGATATTTAGATTATATTTCGTGCTTCTTTATTTTATGGAAGTTATAATATCTGGTTTCTCTTCTTTCTTTTTTTCTTTTTATTTTTGTCCAAACCAATTTCAGTTTAGCCCCTTACGAGCGTAGAAAAAGGAGGGATCTGGCTTAAGGATAGTTTGCAAACTTCAACTTTGACATTGCTTTAGAAGAAGAAGAAGAAAAAGAGGATGATATATGAATAGAGACGTTAAGAATACATGTTAGTTTTGCATTAAAACCCATACATAGGGAAATATATTTATTTAAATGCATATTTAAAATGAAAATTTAAATTTGTTCACTAAGTTTTTAATATTATATCTAATCTGCCAGTTTTCACAGAATCTACAAAGAACGCATTAAAACCCGTGCATAGGAAAATATATTTATTTAAATACATATTCAAAATGAAAATTTAAATTTAAATTTGTTGACTAAGTTTTTAATATTACATCTAATCTGCCAATTTTTTTGTAGTTTAAGATCGTGTTTGTTTTTGCTGCTCTGGTGTTGATGAGTATTTACTCTTTATATCTCATGCTATTTTGATAATGCTGGTAAAAATATCCAATTATAAATAATATATGTAAACAACAAATGGACAAATGGACAAACAACGATGGACAAATTGCGTAACTTACAGCCCTTTCCCCAGGGACTATGGAGGGAGGGTCATGTCATCACTATTAGCATAGTTATGTGAGCTTTCAACTATGATGAAGTAAATGGCTATCTTAGTATTTTCGTAGGATATTTTTTTTTGGGGGGGGGGGATTTCCGTTCGCATAAACTCTCCCAATCTTCTAGGACCATTGGTTCGATACGATCACCCCTTGGGGAAATAGAAAACAGCAACAAAAAACAAACAAATAACCATTCATCCGCGATCTTCCTTCTGCAAAAAAGTACAAAATTCCACATTTTTGTAGATCACTCGACTGACTTTATGGGATGCCCCCCCCCCTTTCGAAAAGCAAGCATATTTTTCTTAGTTTCGTTACTTTTGATAGGTAATATTAAACTTAAATGGACTTTACATATTTGGAATCAGCATAAAAAACTAATTCTTTTAATGTATCTATCAAACAGTTCGTGGTAACGAACTGTAGTAAGGAGCGACCCGGCTCAATAGTAACCGAAACTCAAAAAAATGGAATTTTGATACCAATAGTTACATCAAAAGAATCGAATTTTAATGCTGATTTTCGCACCATCAGGTGCGATTGAAAATCGCACCATCAGATTCAGCGTATCAGAGAACCTTATTGCAGAAGTTTCAAGCTCCTATCTACAAAAATGTGGAATTTCGCATTTTTTGCCAGAAGACAGATCACGGATGCGTGTTTATTTGTTTTTTTGTTGTTTTTTCCAAGGGGTGATCGTATCGACCGAGTGGTCCTATAATCTTGCAAGAGGGCTCATTCTAACGGAAATTAAAAGTTCTAGTGCCCTTTTTAAGTAACCAAAAAAAATTGGAGGGCACCTAGGCCCCCTTCCATGCTCATTTTTTCCCCAAAGTCACCAGATCAAAATTCTGAGATAGCCATTTTATTCACCATAGTCGAAAAACCTAATAACATGTCTTTAGGGACGACTTACTCCCTCGCAGTCCCCGTGGGAGGGACTGCAAGTTGAAAACTTTGACCTGTGTTTACATATAGTAATGGTTACTGGGAAGTGTACAGACGTTTTCAGGGGGATTTTTTCGGTTTAGGGGGGAGAGTTGAGGGGGGTGGGGTTACGTTAGAGGATATTTCCATGGAAAGACTTCTCATCGTAAAAGAAAATTTCAATGAAGGGGGCACAGGATTTTCTAGCTTTATTTGAAAAAACAATGAAAAAATAAATATGAAAAGTTTTTTCTAGTGAAAGTAAGGAGCAGCATTAAAACTTAAAACAAACAAAAATTTTTACGCATATGAGGGGTTTACCTCCTCGTTATGCCTCACTCTTTCCGCTAAAGTATTTTTAGTAATTTCAACTATTAATTCTACGGCCTTTGTGATTCAGGGGTCATTCTTAAGGAATTGGGACACAATCTAAGCTTTAGTGTAAAGAGCGAGGTATCGACGAGGGTTGAACCCCCTCACATACGCAATAAAAACATACGAGTATAGAAGTTCATTACGTAAGTTAATTCTTAAGTTACGTTTATTTTTTACCAATGAAAACGTTTGTAAAAAGATAAAAGTTCTAGTTGTTTTTTTAAGAAATCAAAAACTTGGAGGGCAACTAGGCCTCCTCCTTCGCTTCTTTTTTCTCAAAATCTTCCGATTAATTGCAATTAATTAATATGCAAATTTCGTTTTAATTATTTTTGTGCGGAGAGCCAAGATTAAAACATGCATTGATTCAAAACCATCCAGAAATTAAATAAAAAAAACAAGTTTTTGTAACGGTAAGTAAGGAGCGACAACAAAACTTAAAACGAACAGAAATTACTCCGTATATGAAAGGGAATTTTCTTCCTCAACGCCCCGCTCTTTACGATAAGGTTTCTTACTGTTTTAAAAAGTAGAGTTAAGAGAAAGGGTCAAACTTTAGCGTAAAGAGTGAGGCGTTGAGGAGGAAAAGTCCCTTTCATATACGGAGTAATTTCTGTTCGTTTAAGTTCGATGTCACCAGTCCTGGTGTCACTGGTTATTTAGTTTGGAACTGGGGTCAATGGTAAGACTCTGTAAGCTCAGCCAATGTCTACCCAGCTCTAAATGGGTATCTAGAGAAATATGGGGGGGGGTACGGGAAGCGTCGGGAGATTTGCCCCGAACCACGCATTCCACTTCCAACCGAAGAATGATCTCTATTCTTGCTAAGAATGGGTGACACCAATACAGACCACTAATACAACTACAAGTGACTGAAACTCTTTGGATACCGTTTAAACTGTTGTATATTGTTCCCAGGTTTATACAAATAGAGACGATATACCTTTGCTACCTGCTGCGCTGATTCAACAATTAGAAGTGTGTCTTACGTCTTCTGAATATAACGGCATTATCGCAACAATGATCATCCTCGTAATTCTGCTTCTTCTAGCAGCTCTTTTCTCTGGAATCCTTTTCAGGTACGTGGCTAACATAGGTTTAACTAAAGTATGGGAACTAGTCCCCAACTGATTGTCTTAAAAATATATGAGCTTATCGTTGTTTTTATTCAGCTATTTCGCGTAACGTTGAAAAATTATATAGTTTTAAACGCCATTTTAATCTTCGAAACTCAGCATTTCCCTCTATAAGACCATATTTCGGGACTCCATAAGATAATGGTCTTTTTGTAAGTACCATATAGACTAATCTTGGTTACACCTATTCATTATAATAAGTTTGGGAGTATTTTTATAAAAAAAGGACGATTTTTTGTTTATTAAAAAAAACTATTAATTACTTCTCATTGCCACTGTATACCACATATTACCACCTACTAGGGAGCCCAACTGCTACCATTTAAAATTTACTCTTTCTTTAAGGTCAAAAAATTGGCTACGCAAAAGAGGCCCAGACCACAAAGTGGTCCGTAAGAGATGCCACAGGGGTTGGGCGTTAAAATAAGAGGAAATGAAACTTCACATTCTAAAACTTGCAAAAGCTAGCTATGCATGGAAGCAGTACTATTCCTAGGGTTGGTTGTCCCTGGGGGAAGTTTGATTAAAATGGGCAACCCTCCAGCCACGGCGTCGCCCCCTAGCCACGGTGCCCTAGGCAGCTTCCTTGGTTGCCATCCCCTCTCCCCCGTTGAACGACTCTGCATGGAAGCTAGAATGTGAAGGGCGGTAGCCCTAAATATTCAGGATAATTTCTACCTGGTTTAAGTTTTGACCATTCTCTTGCTTTCTTTTGAAAATATTTTTTATTATTTAATACCGAGAAAGACCAACATTAGTATGCCATCTGAGATGCTGTAGTAAATTTGAAGTACTTTGTTCGGGACTTTATCTGCCATGATTAATCAGCCTTTGAATAGCTACTGAAACACGGTTTTTTTCTAACCCCCTTAGCGTGGTAATTTTTTCTTTCGTAATTTTTCGTACTTGTGTATTTGATATATCTAAAAATACAAAAAAACATTAACCCCCAACAGAGAACGGAGCTCGTAAGGCTATGTAAGTAAATAATGGGACATAAACAAAACAAAACATCTCGTCATAATAATATTAATAGTAGCAAAAATTAACTTGATTAACTAAAACAACAAAAACCTAAGAAATAAGGAAGAGAAGAAAGGAAGGGAGAAAGTAAATTCTGGGCAGGAGGGGCGTGGGAGGCTTGGGAGGCCATCCTATCGTATGAACAAAAACAAAACACATAAAGAAAATATCGCAAATTCTAATATTCCATCATCAAAAGTAAATAAATGAGAATTAAAAAAACCATCTTTAATATTTGTTTCTGTAAAATATGCTGAGATTTTAGTGATGGATCAATCTGAGTTTTATCATTCAGCTTATATTTATTTGCAATGAATGGCACTAGATACCGAAGTGAAAACCTTGACCTTTCGCATCTTAAAAAAAGAACTCGGTATAATCCCGACCAGTAACGAGCCAGATGAGGGGGCAAAATCAACAGAGAATTTTTGTAGTATCTATAATTGTTTTAAATCCAACCTAAAGGTATTAAGGTAAATAATTGAGTAGTAATTCATATACGAAGCAATTGATGGTATATTATTTTTAGTATGGAAAATGGAAAAATATTTTTCACACGGTACATCAATCCAATATTTTGAGTAAGTTTAACCCTTAAATGATCATTTTGATTAAGAAAATACAACAGTTGATCAAGAAAAACTCCTAAATAATGATATTACTGAACCCTACAAACTTTATTCTCACCAACCTGAAACTCCTGGCAAGAAATCAATAGAGTGACGCGTTTTAAACGACCAAAAACCATAAGTTCAGTTTTAGTAAAATTAGTACTAGATTTTTGGAAGCAAACCATCGATTAACTGAAGTAATAGTTATAATCAAATTTTCAATTAATGTAGATGAATTCCTCTGTTAACAGATATAACTCTGCCATCTGTGAATGGAATAGTAATACTAGAAAGTATGGAAAATAGAGAAATATTTTTCATACGGTACATCGATCCGATATTTTGAGCAAGTTTAACCCTTAAATGATCAATGTGATATATTACAGAAAGACAGACTTGTATCAAGAAAGACTCCTAAATAATTGTTATGGCTGAACCCTATTAATTTTATTCTCACCAATCTACAGCTCCACACAAGGAGCTTCAAGTATCGTTTTTATCGTGTATCGTTTCATATTTCTGATACTCTTACTCACTATGCTCGGTCACTTGCTCACAATGAGTATCACGATTTTGCATCAATTTCTTATTCATACCAAGGAATTTTCTTGGTCCTCTGCAGATAGGGTTTAAATTTTTAGAGTAATTTCTGCTCGTTTTAAGCTTTAACGTTGCTCATGCTTTGTTTTTGAAAAGCTATTTTTTTTTGTCTAATACAGTGGGAGACTCATTCATTTAATCTCAGGAGATGTCGCAGTAAATTTGAAGAACATTCATAACGGAGTTGCGCGATTTTTGTGCAATGAATGGCACCAACTAAATTTCCTGGTACCACTCTCCCCACTTGTTTGTGTTTTTTCAATCATATTTCCACTTTTATTTTTTACTTTTTATCTCCTGTTGATTCATTATAATCACATTTAGTATGTTGTATTATTATAATCAGTTACATCAATCAATCAATATTTAAATCAACATAAATATATAAATGTATGTAAATATTATATAAATATTCATATTACATAAACATATAACCATTATATAAATTTCCATATAAATCACTGAAGCACTAAATCACTGAATTTGGATAGAAGAATAAAATAGGGCTCGCTGGAAGTCCTAGGCCTAAAGTTAGAGTCAAAATATCCTCTTCAGTAATATCAGTTTCAGACGTGTCTTCAGTTTCACTCAGAGGAGGTGTCCTCAGTGTCACTAATTCATTTCATAGCAAAATTTTTATCTTCAAAAACGTTATGTTTATGGGATTTTTAGAGTTGCTTTCAGTTTAACTGCGTCAAAAGCCCATCCCTTCCCTAATGCATGGGTATATCGCTAGGCTGTGTACAATACTTAGCTATTCAAAGAATTTATGTTTATGGGATTTTCAGTTGCTTTCAGTTCAACTGCGTCCAAATCCTCTTCTTTCCTAATGCCTGGGTATAGCCGTAGGCTATGTACAATACTTGCGGATTCAGTGGGTTTACATTATTTTTGGTAATTATTTCTTATCGATTAGCCATTTAAAAAAAGAAAAAAGCGGAAAGATTTCTAATGACTCTAGGGCTATATCCACGCATTAAGAGGCTGGCTAGTTGTTTTCTGCCACCAGTTTGGTGGTGCATAGTAGTTGATTAATAACTTTATTCTAAAGAATTTTTTAAGTAAGTTATATTCCTTTTGAAGGAGGTACCGAAATTTGAAGGGAAAGAACAGCCTTGCTAATGGCTCTGCACCATCAGTTTTTGGTCTGCCAGCGAGTGGTTTCTTTTGTGGGACTTTCAGCCGAAAGCGACGTCCATCTACAAGGAACTTCTCTATGTTTCTCTCCAGATTTGCAACTAGCTATGATCCTAAGTAAGTACTAAGTTTTGCAGGGACATCTTAAGACTAACTACTGAAACCAGTCTTTAAAAGAGAATTGCAGACTCTGCTTGGAGATATATACCATGGCCATAGATCTGGTACATCACAAGAGCAAATTGTAACTTGAAATCTTTAAATTATTGACTCCTAATTACACTCATGAACTCAAAGTTTCTAGGAGGTAAATTTAGATAGTCGACAAAATTTTCGTCTTACAATTTTTACTGATATTAGTAATTGTGTGGTTGGGGCGGGAGGATGTCGCAAAGAAAGATTTAAGGGAAATAGGAACTTTCTGGGAGGGTGTAAAGAGGTAAGGTTTGAATAGACTAGGATGGAGGAGGAGTGTGCACACTTGTGTTAGCCTCAGGTGGCTTGCTGCTGCGGTGAGTTATCAGTAGTAGTAGTTAGCAAAATTGACTCAGATCAATTTTACTTACAGTTACAGGAGCAAATACCTCTTTCCCCTGGGAAATTTGTATTTCTACCTCTTTCCCAGGTGGAAATACAATGTTTTTACTAGGAGATTTTAACGTCCAGGCTTGTAGAAATAGGGATAGAGGATTTCTTAGCCTAGGTAAAATTGGTGTAGGAAAAGAAAACAATAATGGTTACAGACTGCTGAAATTTTGTAGGTAAAACAATTTTGTTATAACCAATACGATGTTTGGTCATAAAGTGACCCATAAGCTAGCAATGTATTCACGTGAAGTAAGACACCAAACCTTATTGATTATGTTATTATAAACCGAAGACTGGCTGGTTCAATACAAGATACTAGGGTATATGGGAGTGCTTTTATAGATTTTAAAAGTAAAGATCACCATCAAGCAGTGTCTAGGGTTAATTTAAAGCTGAAATTTTGGAAGGGTAATTGCCGCCCGGGAAGTTATTATGTTGACAGACTCCAGGAAGAGAATTTGAGAGAAATTTTCCCGGAACAGTTAAATACTAAACTAGAGAGTCTAAAATTTGACAATGTGGAAGATAGATGGTGTAATTTTAGGGACATAATTTACGACGTTCTTGATAGTTTCCTAGGAGAGAAAGTTAGAAGTACAGCTTGGAATATTAGTTAAAAAGCTTTATGATCTTAGAGAAGAGAAGGGCCTTGTGCAAGGATTACTTGAGTGATAGGTAATATGAAAACAAAAGGAATATAAAGAAAGTGGAGAAATCATTAAAATATGAACTGAGGAGGTGTGATGTGCAGGCCATGGATAAAATTGCCAAGGATCTGGTGGATGCATCTAGACGGCATAATGGTAAAATATTGTGCTGGCATTTTAATAAATTGAGAAGGAGTAGTCAATCCAGACTTGTTCCAGTTAAAGATAGGGAGAATTTGCTACACTGAGGAAATGAAAAGATACGGAGGAAAATGAAAAAGTTTATGATACGTTGGATGTGAAGGAAGATTTTTTTTTTGTGAGGAAGAATTAGTGACAGTATTAAAAGGATTAAAAAAACATGGCTCTAGGTGCTGATAGCTGTAGTAAATGAGTTAAACCACTGTATAAGAAAGGTGATAAGAGTGAGTTTGGTAATTATCGAGGCATTAATCTAGTCTGTGTAGGTAGCAAATTCCTTAGCAATATGATACTTTTTAAACTGAGTGATGCTGTAGACAAAGTTTTAAGAGAAGAACAGTATGGTTTCAGAAAAGGTGGAGGATGTGTCGACCAAACTTTTACTCTTAAATTAATAATTGAGAAGTGCCTAGCTGGATCCGCATTAAATCATCCGTTACAGTTCGATTTACAGTTCTATCCCCCTTTATATGGATCATTTTGATGGACTTTGTTTTAAAGAGCACAGAAAGGCAATGGGAGACCACGGGATCAAATGGGGAGGAAATACTCTCCTGGATAGCTTCACCCGCATTGGTAATATTATTTAGCAAAGACGGTGGGAGCAGTGAAGATATTAAAAGTAGAATAGCCATAAGTCTGCAAACCAAGATTAGAATATTGGAAGCTAACAGTAATGATAGTGGGAAAATATTGCACTGAAGCATGTGTGCTTCGAAGAGCGGATGAAGATTTGCTAAATGTTTTCCAGAGAAATTGACTACGGATTTTTTTGGGTTGTTCTGGGCTGACTGACTGTATTTCAAACAGTAGGCAGTACGAAAAGTATGGTGCAATCCCGCTTTCTATGGCTATAATAAGAGAAAGGCTGAGATGGCTAGGGGATGTTCTGCGGATGAAGGATGACAGATTGCCGAAGGTCTTCGTTTTTGGCCAACCGTCTGGGGCTAAATGGAAAGTTGGTCGTCTAAGGTAGGGATGGAAGGATGTCATAAAATTTTTTTTAAAGGAAATGAGAACTTTCTGGGAGGGTATAAAGTGGGAGGCCTTAGATAGATTGGGATAGAGGAGAAGTGTGTGCAGCTGTATTGGCCTCAGGTGGCTTGGTGCTGCGGTGAATTTTCAGCAGTAGCAGTTGTTGTACTTTGAGTTGTAGTTCAAGACAAGTAATCTCAAGACATATCTGCTGCCAAAGAACAATGAATTTATATTTTGAACTGTTTCCGTCAGCAGAGTCATCTAAAGAATAAATTTGTAGATGTCGATAACAAAACAAATTTTTTGTTTCTTTCTGTGTTTGTGTGTTATTTGTTCCTATTTAAAACATAGAATTAATGACTTTTAATTTTTTCCTTCTGTGTCCATTTTTCTTGAAATTACATAGGCTCTGCGGGCCATTGAATTATTTTAAGTGACATATTGGCCTACTATAATGAAATATTGGCACTAGAACAATCTTTCTAACTTTTTAGCTAATTTTAGGAAAATGAAGAGAGATCTGGACTTTTGTATCGGTATGACTTATTTCTACCATGGATGGTAAATTAAAATAAACAAGAATCTTTTGATTTTTTAAGGATTATATTTTTAACTAGCTCCATCGAGAAAATACACCCGCAATTTCTTGCTCAAATTTAAAAATTTGAAAATTTGCGATGATAGACGTCTGAAAGTAGCATACTGCTTTCAGTGGATTCGAGACCCCCTCCCCCCCCCTGAATACTTTGTTTGACTTGCACCAAAATAACAAAAATGCATGTAAACGAAGTTTTGTTGCGTTTGGCAAATTCTTTTTTAACCCCTGAATAAAAATAGGATCGAAGACAAATATTTTTAAGTCTCCTTCCTCACCACCCACACAAACTTTATAAATGATTCTTGATAAATAATGACTGTACACTTCCCAATTTGAGCCCTTCCCCTCCACTAACACACACTGTCTTATCAGAGTGCTACCTATCGATCTATATTTACTTAGTGTCTTTTTGGAAAGCTTTAGTTGGTTTTTCTTTGGGGGGTTGCTGTTAGAGGGTTTTATCGAACATATTACTCTTGGACAATCAAAAATTATATGGCGATTTTATTTATATTGCATAGTTAATTTTGGAATTCTCCAATTAGAGCAAAGCAACTCAGTAACTTTACTGAATTTTACTGGAGTCTCAATTGAAGTTCTGCCATTGGGGGAGGGGGTAATATTTTTCTGAATTAGTGATATTTTTTGAATTAAAATATCTTGACTTAAAATCATAGTTAAAAAGTTCTGCTCCTGCTCCGCTGCTTTCTTTTCAGATTAATGTCTTCTCTTATAGACACAGCAATGAAACATCTACAGATCAGCACACAGATGAACCGATAAGGAACCCAATTTTTGGCAAATCTTTCGATGATCCAAGTGAACCAGTTTATACGGACCCCTCTCTTTTTGAGCGGAATCGGAGTTTCCGGAGTTGCACGACTAATGTCAACAGAATTTCCAAGAACAAAATTACTGGAGAAACTAATAATAGTGCAGATTTTAGTGAATTATAGTTATATGTAACTGTTTATTTTAGCCTATCAAACTTAAAATTGTATTTTTATAGAATTTATTATGATAACCCAACGA
The DNA here is from genome assembly GCF_032884065.1 of Artemia franciscana. Lineage (NCBI taxonomy): Eukaryota > Metazoa > Arthropoda > Branchiopoda > Anostraca > Artemiidae > Artemia > Artemia franciscana. Next base: position 29,550,981 of record NC_088876.1, on the reverse strand, counting down.
CTGGGTAACTTGTATTAAAAAATCCTGTGTAAAATTTAAAAGGCCCGGCCAAGATATATGATCTAAGGGGGGGGGGGAAGCAAGATAATAAAGTCTGCTTGTTTTGTCTAATTTCCACTATATATGATTTTTTTTTTTTGGTTGGAGAACTGATACAAGTTATCACAACAGATACAAAAACGTACATTCCAAACTAGTAAATTCGCTTTTTGTGTACTCTACAATTCATTAATATCAATTTTTTTTTCAAATTATTTATTTTTTAATAAACTGTTGCAGTTGTCTTACAACAGCTGTTTTGCAGTGTAGTTTTCTTGTGATTTAAGCAGTCCTAATCGTTAAGTTGATATCAACGTCAAGCATTGTCAGTGACAGCTCTTAAAGGGAGCTAACATACAATAAGCTTCATAAATGGTCAGAATAGTCTTAGAATTCGAAAATGTGTTGAGTGGTAGAATTTGAAAATCATAAGAATTAGAAATTTGAGCTTAAGCCGGTGTTCTTGTGATGAATAGATAAACGTTTGGGCCTTTAAGTTATGATTCTAGACAACAAATAGATGTTAAGTTGACTTCTGCTTCTTCTCAAGACTACTTTTTGTAGAAGGTTTGGGAATGCCTACATTTTATTTTGTGTAATTTTTAATTCTTGATTTTTTTTTTCTCTTCTTTTCTTCTTTACCTTCAAAACAGTATTCTTATCTTCGTCTACTTCTTAATGAGCACCGTCAATTTTAATTACGAAATTAATTCCTTAAAAAGGTCTATTCATAAGATCCTTATGTATAATTTTGAAATTCATCTGGAATTAATGTTTGGAACTTAAAATCTAACATTTGGCAAAGATACTCTTTTATAACTGAAATAGAGGCAAGCCTGGAATTGACCGATTTTCAATTTATTGCATTTACTGTATTTCTATGTTAAAGAAAGTGTTTACTTTTAGTTACAGCTGTAGGTTGATGAACATGAATTGTGCATGTGAATAATTTCAGTTTTAAAATTATCTTCAAATTTGGCCTCAAGAAAAATCACGATTTTCTGCGAAAAGATTTTCTGCGAAGACATCACACCAAAAAGAACATATTTACCAAAAAAATCACCAAAATGAATAAAAATCGGCAAATAATCGGTAAAACATAGCTATGTTTCATTGAATTTCGCTGTTGTCTGAGCCCTGAATTAGTGAAAGATGTGCGGTATTTGGTGGGTGGAATTTGGAGGTATTTGGTGTATTGCGAGTATGTCAATACCACCAGGAAACAATGTTTAAATCAATAAAAGTATTGCTTAAAATCTTTACCTACATAAAGTACACGCTTGTTCGAGGAAAACTTGAAAACTGCAGCATATGTATGTTCATCAATCTTTGCTACGGCACCTGCTTTATCCTTCACTGCTTTTTAACTAGTCCAACAGTATTTTTGTACAGTGTTGTCAATAAATGCAATTTTTTATTTTTTCGTTAATTAATGCTCGATAGAAGTTTTCATAAAAGAAAAGCTCGATAATATATCGTTGATTTTAGTTACTGAATAGGTTCCAATCGATCTGTTCTGAGATTACACTGATCAAGTCCGTGAATCGAACGGGGTAGTTTCATATGTGCTCGAGTTTAAATAATTTATTTAGATCCATTTTAGTCTGTGCTCAGTCAATACCGTAGTTTCGTCGAAATCCTGAGGGGGGGGGGGTCGGAGCCGATTTTACTAATTCAAGTGAAAAATGATTCATACAGTGCCATAAAGGCAAAGGCATACTAAAGACATGAGGTCTGGGCGTGGCAATTACCGTCCCCCCTGCCTCGTAAAAAATTACGCCCCCTGTGCTCAATCAAAGTGGAACCTAAAAAATCGTTTAGTGTTCAGTGGTAAAAGAGCTTTGACAGCTATTTAGTACTCTTGTTCTTAGGGTTTCTTTTGAAATTACCAAGTTAAAAGTCAGTCGGAAGTTTTGCTGCAAAAACATTTGAAAATAAAACAGATTCGGTTTAATCAGTTTGACTTCTAATGGGCTTGCTAGGGATTCGAACCCTTTAATTTTTTTTTATTGTTATTTTATTGTTTAGAAATTGGTTATTTTATTATTTTACCGCTATTACTACTTTATTGTATAGTTATTGATGTGGCGATCCAGAAAAGATCGGGAAAAGTTGACTTCAGGTTCTTTGTCTGGGTCCTTGTCCATTAAATTCTGGCCTAAAAGTACCCTAAGATTCGACCCAACTGCTAGATAGTATTGCAATCAAAGTTGTGTTCGCGCTTTGAATTCCTTCAAGAAGAAACAAATGAAATTAGCTGGTTACAAAAGAATAGAAATTATTGGATAAGCTCGATTTTCTTGTTAACGCTGAAATCAGAAATAAATCGTCCCGATGGTCAAGGTTGTTGAAACAGAAATTTGTGCCTCCTAAATGTCCTAATCAGTTTATTTGCTAATGCCAGGGATTTTCTTTTTTTCTTTCTTTCTTTCTTTTTTTTTTGTCAAAACCTAAATTTGTGCTATGAAAATTCTAAACTCGATTGTTTAATATCGGAATGAGTGATTCTGTGAAAATCAATTTTCCAGAAATATCAGTTGTCTGGAGCAAAAATCAAAGGAATACTATCATAAAAATGAAACTTGTTTAATCAAAATAATGCCTTTCGATGATTGATAATTTCGAAATAATTATGTTCGGTTAATATTCTGGCTTTTGCGCCTCGAAGATAATTAATTTTCGAAGTAACTGTTTCTCTTCTGACTTCATTCCAAAAGAATGTATAAACTTACGACATAATTCTGTAAACGGAGGTGTAGCCTTGTACACACGGAAAGACATCCCTTGCAAATTATTACCGGAATTATTTGATCCAGCTCATGAAGTAATCTGGGCTATTTGCAAACCTAAATCTCTTCCCCGGCGCTTTTCTTGTATTATAGTCGCTTCAGTATATTATCCAGAAAGTGCAAGAAACCGGGGTGACTTGGTCTTCTACCTCCAAACGACTGTTGATCACCTGAGAAGTATATACAGTAGCCCTGCTTTTATTATAGGAGCAGACTTTAACCAAACCAAGAAGAGTTGGTTATCATCTTGTTTGTCTTTAAAACAAGTAGTACACATACCCACCCACTCTTTGGGGGGCATATTGGACCTTATACTCACAAATTGTGATGATTTTTACTCCCCTCCCTTTTCTCTTGGTCCCGTTGGTATGTCAGACCACAACGCAATTCTTTGGAAAGCAAGAGAGTCTTTACCAAAGCCCAAACTATCCCGTGTCACTGTTCGTCCTTGTACGGAGTCGGCCATCTGTGAATACGGTCGATGGATTGGCACATATTACTTCCCCGAAGTGTACAATACCGGGCTCTTGGAAACTAAGGTATCCGATTTCAATGCCACGTTATACAGTCAATACCTAAAGATCTTTACAACAAAATCATTTGTTGTTAGTGAATACGACAAACCATGGATATCTCCAGCTATTAAATCACTAATAAAAGAGAGGTCTCGCCTCTACTCCCGTGGTGATATAATCAACGGCAAGAAATTGCGAAATCAAATAGTCTCTTTGGTAAAGAAAGCCAAAGCTCGGTATGGTCGTGAAACCATGCCCTCCCAATTACTTACTTCAGATCCCAAAAAGTGGCACAACGCTGTGAAAAGGTGGCCGGCCAAGCTTTTGACAGCAGTGTAAAGATCAGCAATGATGGCGGGTCTTCAATCAGTGCAGAATAAGTGAGTGAATTCTTCACCAAGATCTGTACTACCTATCCAACTATTACGGCTCATGAAAAGTCCACCATACTTGAAAAATGTGAGCCTGAGAACAACATAATAGTCAGTGAGTTTGATGTTTACACGGAATTACGGAAGATCAAACCGAATACATCTTCATACCCTGGTGAATTACCAGCCAAACTGCTACGTGAATATGCAGCCTTCATAGTATTACCACTGTCCAGCATCATTAACGAGTGTTTTGCTTCTGGCTTTTTCCCGTCACAGTGGAAAAGGGCCTATATTAGAATTATTCCAAATAAGCGCGCCCCTAGTGCATGCGACGATCTCCGCCCGATCTCACTTACACCTTGTTTGGCGAAAGTAACTGAGTAACTGAGGCCTTTATACTCAAGTTTCAAATTCATGGGCGTATTGATAAATTCCAGTACGGTGGACTCTCCAAGTGTAGTACTACAATCTACCTAGTACGGATGTTTGACTGCGTCCTCCAATGGCTTGAAAAAGGTAGCTGTTTCGTCGACATTTGCGCAGTGGATTTCCGAAAGGCCTTTGACCTAATCTGCCACCGGACTGCAGGCATGAATCGCCAGGAAATGGGGGCCAAATGATGCACCCTTGGCCTTGTACTTGACTTCTTAACTGGCCGAAAACAAAAAGTTTTTGCACTCCACGAAACGATTCGGATTCATCATGGTCAGATACTTCTTGCGGGGCCCCACAAGGCACAAAATTAGCTGGAATAATTTTCCTGGCTGTAATTAATTCCCTGCTTAACCATCACGACGACCGTTACAAGTTTGTAGATGATCTATCCATAGTGCTCGCTTACCTGGTCGAAAACACTATCATAACAAAGCAGTTTTCAGACCAGTTATTTGATCAGCTAAAGACCGAATGCTCAAGTCATGATCTTACCATTAACGTAGCCAAGTCGAAGATAATTCGTTTCAACCCTCTGAAGCGGAATATAGATATGCCACTAGTCCCTTTCCCGATTGTGAACGAAATAAAAATCTTAGGAGTAACTTTCACTAGTGACTGTAGTTTCAGTGCCCATATTAATTTAACCTTCCACAAGGCTAATGCAAGCCTTCAGACACTTACCAAAATGAGGCGTTTTGGGTGTGATACTAAAAGCCTTCTCCATGCCTACACGTGTTTTGTTCGCCCGTTGCTCGAGTACGCGTGCCCAGTGTGGGGTATTCGCATTCGCATATCTGCTATTCGTAAAGCGTACCTATTACGCGACATAGAGTGCGTCCAGAAAAGAGCAACAAGGATTACACTCCGAGACCGTGGCATACCCTACGATCAAGCCCTCGCTAAATTAAATTTATATCCACTTAAAGTCCGGCTGGAACACCTTATTCACCAATTTGGAAAATTCATCCTAGCCAATAAAAGCCACCGATCACTACTACCCGAACCAGCCCCTCCCAATAGCCGAACTCGATTACGAAATAAACTTGTACCCCCTAAAGTACGAACCAATCGATACGCAAACTCATTTGTGCCTTTTTTCACATCAATTTTTAATGCTGAGTTGTAGTGTGTGATTTTTGTTTAAATGTATGATTTTTGAGAAAAAACTGAATTTAGCTCTATGCTACGATAGTTTTTAAATATACCGATCTCTCTCTCTCTCTCTCTCTCTCTCGTTGATCACCTGAGAAGTATACACAGTAGCCCTACTTTTATTATAGGAGGAGACTTTAACCAAACCAAGAAGAGTTGGTTATCATCTTGTTTATCTTTAAAACAAGTAGTACACATACCCACCCACTCTTTGGGGGGCATATTGGACCTTATACTCACAAATTGTGATGATTTTTACTCCCCTCCCTTTTCTCTTGGTCCCGTTGGTATGTCAGACCACAACGCAATTCTTTGGAAAGCAAGAGAGTCTTTACCAAAGCCCAAACTATCCCGTGTCACTGTTCGTCCTTGTACGGAGTCGGCCATCTGTGAATACGGTCGATGGATCGGCACATATGACTTCCCCGAAGTGTACAATACCGGGCTCTTGGAAACTAAGGTATCCGATTTCAATGCCACGTTATACAGTCAATACCTAAAGATCTTTACAACAAAATCATTTGTTGTTAGTGAATACGACAAACCATGGATATCTCCAGCTATTAAATCACTAATAAAAGAGAGGTCTCGCCTCTACTCCCGTGGTGATATAATCAACGGCAAGAAATTGCGAAATCAAATAGTCTCTTTGGTAAAGAAAGCCAAAGCTCGGTATGGTCGTGAAACCATGCCCTCCCAATTACTTACTTCAGATCCCAAAAAGTGGCACAACGCTGTGAAAAGGTGGCCGACCAAGCTTTTGACAGCAGTGTAAAGATCAGCAATGATGGCGGGTCCTCAATCAGTGCAGAAGAAGTGAGTGAATTCTTCACCAAGATCTGTACTACCTATCCAACTATTACGGCTCATGAAAAGTCCACCATACTTGAAAAATGTGAGCCTGAGAACAACATAATAGTCAGTGAGTTTGATGTTTACACGGAATTACGGAAGATCAAACCGAATACATCTTCATACCCTGGTGAATTACCTGCCAAACTGCTACGTGAATATGCAGCCTTCATAGCATTACCACTGTCCAGCATCATTAACGAGTGTTTTGCTTCTGGCTTTTTCCCGTCACAGTGGAAAAGGGCCTATATTAGAATTATTCCAAATAAGCGCGCCCCTAGTGCATGCGACGATCTCCGCCCGATCTCACTTACACCTTGTTTGGCGAAAGTAACTGAGTAACTGAGGTCTTTATACTCAAGTTTCAAATTCATGGGCGTATTGATAAATTCCAGTACGGTGGACTCTCCAAGTGTAGTACTACAATCTACCTAGTACGGATGTTTGACTGCGTCCTCCAATGGCTTGAAAAAGGTAGCTGTTTCGTCGACATTTGCGCAGTGGATTTCCGAAAGGCCTTTGACCTAATCTGCCACCGGACTGCAGGCATGAATCTCCAGGAAATGGGGGCCAAACGATGCACCCTTGGCCTTGTACTTGACTTCTTAACTGGCCGAAAACAAAAAGTTTTTGCACTCCACGAAACGATTCGGATTCATCATGGTCAGATACTTCTTGCGGGGCCCCACAAGGCACAAAATTAGCTGGAATAATTTTCCTGGCTGTAATTAATTCCCTGCTTAACCATCACGACGACCGTTACAAGTTTGTAGATGATCTATCCATAGTGCTCGCTTACCTGGTTGAAAACACTATCATAACAAAGCAGTTTTCAGACCAGTTATTTGATCAGCTAAAGACCGAATGCTCAAGTCATGATCTTACCATTAACGTAGCCAAGTCGAAGATAATTCGTTTCAACCCTCTGAAGCGGAATATAGATATGCCACTAGTCCCTTTCCCGATTGTGAACGAAATAAAAATCTTAGGAGTAACTTTCACTAGTGACTGTAGTTTCAGTGCCCATATTAATTTAACCTTCCACAAGGCTAATGCAAGCCTTCAGACACTTACCAAAATGAGGCGTTTTGGGTGTGATACTAAAAGCCTTCTCCATGCCTACACGTGTTTTGTTCGCCCGTTGCTCGAGTACGCGTGCCCGGTGTGGGGTATTCGCATTCGCATATCTGCTATTCGCACAGCGTACCTATTACGCGACATAGAGTGCGTCCAGAAAAGAGCAACAAGGATTATACTCCGAGACCGTGGCATACCCTACGATCAAGCCCTCGCTAAATTAAATTTATCTCCACTTAAAGTCTGGCTCGAACACCTTATTCACCAATTTGGAAAATTCATCCTAGCCAATAAGAGCCACCGATCACTACTACCCGAACCAGCCCCTCCCAATAGCCGAACTCGATTACGAAATAAACTTGTACCCCCTAAAGTACGAACCAATCGATACGCAAACTCATTTGGGCCTTTTTTCACATCAGTTTTTAATGCTGAGTTGTAGTGTGTGATTTTTGTTTAAATGTATGATTTTTGAGAAAAAACTGAATTTAGCTCTATGCTACGATAGTTTTTAAATATACCGATCTCTCTCTCTCTCTCTCTCTGTCTCTGCCAGTCCGGCTGGAACACCTTATTCACCAATTTGGAAAATTCATCCTAGCCAATAAGAGCCACTGATCACTACTACCCGAACCAGCCCCTCCCAATAGCCGAACTCGATTACGAAATAAACTTGTACCCCCTAAAGTACGAACCAATCGATACGCAAACTCATTTGGGCCTTTTTTCACATCAGTTTTTAACTGATCTCTCTCTCTCTCTCTCTCTCTCTGACCTATGGCTTCATTGTTACAAAGTTATTGTTACCTCCTCTAAAAAGTAAAGCTTGTCCTGGGAAACTTGTGCTTTTTACTATATTTCTGCGCAAGAATATGAGCGATTTTTACTCCGACTACGATTTTTCAATAATATTCACCTAGCGGGGGTTAGGACCCCCCGAAATTTTTTACGACTCGTAAAAATGTAATAAAAATAAATATAGACAAATTTTTATGCGTTTGTTGAGGTTTTTTTGGTGTTTAAAACCCCGCTCCCGAAAAAAAATCCTTTTGTAAAACCCCTCCGAAAAAAATCCTGGATGCGGCCCTCCCCAGCCCCCTTTTAAAATCACACCGAATTAGATTCGATTTTAATTTGACAACATTTTCAATCCTGGTCAAATCCACATTGTAAGTACTATCTTTCATCAATAGATTTATAAAAAGGGCACATAATCCAGATCACTCATAATTGCACGTCCTATTTCATCGTTAACTAGTCTGATTGAAATAAATAAACATCAACTATTGAAGTTTGTAGTTCTTTTATTTTTCCTGGGTTATAAATAAATCATTATTATTATTATTATTATTATTATTTCTATCTTTATGGTTTAATTTTAGAAGTTTTCTGATAAATCTTCGGAAATATTTTAAACACAGAAAATACGATATTTCTCATCAAACACCATTTTTGTTTTTTCTGAAAGAGAGATTTAGCTCAAATGTAGCCTAAATAAGTTTTTCACTTTGGCTAAATTGACTTTATAAATTCAATATACCGTCTACAAAGTTTCGTTGCCTCAACGTGTTTAATTGGTAAAAAGGGTTGGCTCTCCGTTATGAAGGTTTTGAGATAGTGTACAAAGATATTAATTACTGGAACTTCAAATGGACTTTGTGGATCCTCTAAATATTTCTTAATTAATAATTCCCCGACAGATGCTCTTTCACTTAAGCAAAAGACTTGATTTGAAACTTTCTCGTGGATTACTGTTCTCTTTGTTAGTTTTCTCCCCTTTCGGTGAACTTGCCTGGATAAGTTAGTTTTTTTCTGGTCCAACAAATATGCTGGAAACTCAGCATTTTGTTTTTTTCAGAAATACACGGAAAATGGCCATTAAATGAGGAATAGTTTTTTTTCCATTTATGGGGCAGAAGTTTAGTTGGAATCATTGAAATCTCGAAGCGCAAGAAAGCCTGTCAAAAAAGTAAGACATTTTATGATAATTCTACTAGAATTAAGATTTTTCTATTCGAACACTCGTCAAAGAAAATCAGCCAGTCTATTTTCCTCCCCCCCCCACTCTCCTTCAAATTTATCGGCGAGACAAACCAATTTTACATATAAAACTGCGGCAGGAATTGCCGCTTCCTCTTTGCGTCAGTAAGTTTTGCAATTTCAACGGAATCACAATTTTGATCTGTAAAACAGATCATCTGTAAACAGAAAATCACTAACCAGTCCTTGAACTGTCGGGAGGCCAACTTTTTAAAATCTCAAATTTAAAGTTAAAAAGTTTTCCCTTTTCTTTATTTTGTTCGACAACTTCGTATAAATGTAAACTGTACGAATATAAGTCGAACTCTGGTCGGGTCCTCCCATTCTATTCGTCACTGACATAATGGTCTTGATAATTACTATTGGGGTAGACATACAGCAGAAGGTCATATCCAGGAATTTTGTTAGGGGGGAGGGGTGCTGAAAGAAACACATCAAAAATTTGTATATATGATTTTTTTTTTTCAAGAGTCGGAAATAAATTTCGGGGAGCAGGGTTCAAACCTCCTAACTCTCCTTTTTACGTCATTGATGCAGCACTAAGCGAATCCTTTTTTAAGGAGTCTTTTTGATACGTTTTCTTTTTGTGTCTCTTTGTTTAATAGTGTTTAATCCTCTTTATTGACAGAACTACAGTTTCTTTTTTGGATTATTAACAATTTTTAAAGATTTTTTTTACCATTACTACTATTTTCGCTATTACCATTCCCCTTCGAATAGTTTCTTTTTCTTTCGTTTGATGTTTTCCTTAAATCTTATTGTGCTCTATTGAAGCTTTATTGAATTAAATAAAAAAAACAAATTTTTTAAAATGAAAGTAAGGAGCAACATTAAAACTTAAAACGAACAGGAATTACTCCGTATATGAAAGGGGGTTTCCTCCTCAACATCTCGCTCTTTACGCTAAAGTTTGACTCTTTCTTTTAACTCTATTTTTAAAAACAGTAAGAAACTTAGCGTAAAGAGCGGGGCGTTGGGGAGGAAAATCCCCTTTCATATACGGAGTAATTTCTGTTTCCTTAAGAATGACCTCTGAATCACAAAGGCCGCAGAATAAATAGTTGAAATTACTAAAAATACTTTAGTGTAAAGAGTGAGGTATAACGAGGAGGTAAACCCCTCATATGCGTAATAATTTTTCAACTTATTATTTAATTAACAATTTATTGTTTTTTTTTATTTTATTACTGTATAAAACTGGTTGATTAGTATTATCTATTTTAATTTAACCATCTTAATTATTATCGTTACCTCATTATTTTTCAATTTATTTTGTTTTATCAATTAATTATTAGTTTATTAATCACTTTCATTTATTAAGTGCCCCCTCTACTTTATTTAAATAAGTATAAGATTTAAAAATTACAAAATGATTATAAGCGTTAGATTATTCATTTGAAATTTGGAACTAATAGGTGAACGAGCAAAGACTTTTTGGATATTTCACTACTACAAACAGTTGCGACAGAGATCCTGTTAGCCATAACGACCTCTGCCAGATTGGACTAACAGATAATACTGGTTTGTTCCTTGGGTTGTTGGATCAAACCTGTCGAGTTGTCTGCAGTTCTTGTTCCCACATCGCGTGACACTTAAGCATCTTTTTAGGCTGAACCAAGGCTTTGTACTTTTTTGTGATCTTTTTTACTTCCCCCCCCGCACTATTTTTTATACCCCTGCAAACTTAATTCCTAGATACAGACCTTGGGTGATCCTTATATCCCCCCATGGATGCCAGCTCGATACCAGAACGTCAATATTACCTATTCCTTGTCACCAACTTGGGTTGAGCAGCCTCTTTTGATGGATGTTCTAGTAAATCCTGTTAATCATAACGACCCCTTCCAAATTGGACTGACAGATACAAATAATACTTGATTACATGTACTTTATCAGACATCCAAGGCCAATCTCTTCTTTGTTGTAAAAAAAAAGTGAAAGGGTCGATGAAGAGGTCAAATTGTGTTCGAATACCAAATGACGCAATCTGAAAATCAGCTCTAATTTCCCATTAAATTCGGCTGAAACCTGACAGCCTGTTCTGGTTGATTTTCTGACTGCAAGAGTTTAGGCGATTCCCTTGCCCTCCCTAACTACCTTCAGGGGTGATATCGTCTCTTGACCCCCTGACAAAGCACAATAACGATGGTAAATCCCATTTACATTTTACCGAAATTACATATTACGTTTAAACATTTTTTTCATTCTTAATTGAAACATTAAACATTATTCAATGTCTTTCAAATTTGGGTAGACATTCCTCCTCACAACTAGAGACTAAATCATTCCTACAAAAGGGTGGGAGGTAATTTTGATAAAATAAACACTGTGACAATTTATCGGGGAATATATAAGAAACTAAAGGAGGAATCATTTTACTCATAATTTATTGGCACTTCCATAATTTATTGGTACTTCCCTCAAATTTTTCACATAGACATAGTTACTCCTAAAATAGTTACACTTGTTGGTCTAAACCGGTGATCTAAACCGTGTCATTTTTTTATCTATACCGATGGTTCCAAACAGGTTTTTGGGCTATGCCCCCCCCCACCTAGGTATTTTTAAGATCCTGATGCCTCCTCGTGATTTTTAAATTTTGTTACTCAAAATTCTATGTATATTCATCTGAAGGAGGCTTAAAAGGCCTTTGCCCTTTAGATGAATTTGATTATGACGTCATTCACATAAAAATATTTTTGTTTTCAAAATTAAGGTTCCCAAGTATAATCAACCGAAAAGTGCAATTCCTGCCCATGACCCACCAAAATATTGTCACATCCCACTAATGGGTCTTACGCCCCACAGTGGGAATCAAGGAAATCGAATGTAAACTGTGGGTAGCAGCCTGTTAATTTTGGATCCCAAAGACACTGTTATTCAGGATAACAGTTTGCTAATTACGGTACTTTTTGATAACCGTACGTAAAATAATCAACACATCCCTGAACATGGTTGAGAAATCATCGATAGTTTTCAGCAAAAAAAAATTTCAGCTTTTATGACTTTGCATTTTGTGTTCATTGTGGAAGGGGAAGGAAGTAATACGCAAACATGGTTTCGTCCCCTGTTTTCTTCTATATACTGTTGGCATCCATTCTCTAAGTTTAATGTTTTGGCAAGTAAAATTCCCTTAATGACCCTTACACATGTAAGCACTATCATTCATTTAATTTATTATTAGTGTATTCACATTGATTCTTCTAAGCACAGAAACTAAAAATCGTTATCCCTGTTTTCGATACCTTCAAATTTCCTGCCATCCAACGAGTTCCAACCCGGGCACCAAAACACGGCTTGTGAGTAACGAGTTCGATATCCCTGTTAGCCAATGAAAACTTCTTTATTTCTAAAAGAATGATTTTCATTGGTTGAAAATGGCAAAAATTAATTGCAATAAGCTCTATTAATCACAGGGTTGTTTGTCCACATAAACAAATTCTCTTGGTTTAAATTAATTACATTTGGTTATGGAAAAGTGGTAAACGTTAGTTTGCAGTGCATAGGCTGGATTTTTAAAAATACGTCACTAGCGATCCACCTTGACAGAAGAAGGGGTTTATTTTTAACCTAACTTAGAGTAAAAATAAAGAGAAGCAAAAGGAGTTGCTTACAATGTTTCAGATGGCCAAGCTAAACCTATAACTACATTTTATAAATTAATGTGTTTTGAACTTCGACGCTCAACTTCCAACAAGAGAAAAGAAGAGTCCAATCATGTTTGATGCTTAATCCTTTGAAGTTTACCGAAATGCGGGAGTATTTAAAGTTATCAACAAAGTTATTTTAGCATAAACAATTTCGTAGAGGCCTTATTCGGCCTAAGATTAATTCTCAAATGCCAGCATCAAAGGGAAGTACTGGTGCTTACCAATATTCAAAAGATGAAATATCTGTTTGGGATACCATGTTGGTCGCCACGTACCATGCGGTTTCATTAAAGGCTCATTTGCAATGAAATTTGAATAATAGGGGTCCTTTGGATAAGCTGAATAAGGAATTCAATGGAAATTGAAGCAGAAAATAACAAGAGCAAATTTCACCTTGTTTTGCTTTCAACATTTCGTTCGTTTTTTTTTCTAACGTTTGTTTTCAGCATTTTGTTTCTAACATTCATGTTTAATTCCATTTTAAGGCTCTTCGTTTAAATCCTGCAACCTGACAGCCAATTTTATAATTAATCATATTAAATAGCTTGTAGCAGCAAACTATAAACAGATTTACGTGCTAATAGTAGCACGTAAATCTACAAAGGAAAAAATTATTTTTCCTTTGTAGTCCATTTATAAAACGTCGTTTCTTAATAGCTTTTATTTGTAAAGTTCAAAACCTCGCCTTTTCCAAAAATGTTGTTTTGTATTTTATTTGAAAAGTTGACTTAAACAGCTGAGGCAACCGAGAGGGATAACATGAATGCTTTCCATGTTTTTGAACTTAAAGCGAGGAATTAAAGTGACCCCCTTTCTTCACTTTTTGAGATCTATTGAGATGTTAAGATTCTATTTCCGTTTTCTGTTGTGTCTTATAAACTTTTTTTATATTCCTTAATAACAGTCAAATATTTCTAGTCTTTTTTGTAATTATGTAAATTTTGAAGTATGTATTTGAAAATTATTCTTTAGAACCAAAAAAATTATTTTTCCTTTGTAGTCCATTTATAAAACGTCGTTTCTTAATAGCTTTTATTTGTAAAGTTCAAAACCTCGCTTTTTCCAAAAATGTAGTTTTGTATTTTATTTTAAAAGTTGACTTAAACAGCTGAGGCAATCGAGAGGGATTACATGAATGCTTTGCATATTTTTGAACTTACAGCGAGGAATTAAAGTGACCCCTTTTCTTTACTTTTTGAGATCTATTGAGATGTTAAAATTCTATTTCCCGTTTTCTTTTGTGTCTTATAAACTTTTTTTTATATTCCTTAATAACAGTCAAATATTTCTAGTCTTTTGTGTAATTATGAAAATTTTGAAGTATGTATATGAAAAATATTCTTTGGAACCAAAGAATTTATTTTCTCTTTTCAGTCCATTTATAAAACGTCGTTTCTTAATAGCTTTTATTTGTAAAGTTCAAAACCTCGTTTTTTCCAAAAATGTAGTTTTGTATTTTATTTTAAAAGTTGACTTAAACAGCTGAGGCAACCGAGAGGGATAACATGAATGTTTTGCATATTTTTGAACTTACAGCGAGGAATTAAAGTGACCCCTTTTCTTCACTTTTTGAGATCTATTGAGATGTTAAAATTCTATTTCCCGTTTTATTTTGTGTCTTATAAACTTTTTTTTTATATTCCTTAATAACAGTCAAATATTTCTAGTCTTTTGTGTAATTATGTAAATTTTGAAGTATGTATATGAAAAATATTCTTTAGAACCAAAAAATTTATTTTCCGTTTTTAGTCCATTTATAAAACGTCGTTTCTTATTAGCTTTTATTGGTAAAGTTCAAAACCTCGCTTTTTCCAAAAATGTAGTTTTGTATTCTATTTTAAAAGTTGACTTAAACAGCTGAGGCAACCGAGAGGGATTACATGAATGCTTTGCATATTTTTGAACTTACAGCGAGGAATTAAAGTGACCCCTTTTCTTTACTTTTTGAGATCTATTGAGGTGTTAAGATTCTATTTGCCGTTTTCTTTTGTGTCTTATAATTTTTTTTTTACATTCCTTAATAACAGTCAAAAATTGTTAGTCCTTTTTGTAGTTTTTTCGTCTCCAGTCAAATAATATCACAACTACACACTTATGTAGAAGAATTACTTCAGTAAATGAGCCATTTAACCTAGTAAAACTGCAAAAATAAATCCCTCGACAAAATATATTCTTTCTGAAAGAGGGAAATTTCCAGGCCTGTCTGCTTATACAAACTGAGTTATTAGGGAGGGTGGAACTGGATATGCATGCCGAATAATGAATCTAACTAAATACTTCAATTTTAATCAATGGCAAAGTTCATTTTCTCATTTAGCGTTTCTTCACCTTGTGGAATCACCAAAAATAAGAGTAGGTTTTAACACCCTACTCCTCAAGTCTTGAATTATGTTTAAACACTGGTAGGAGTGAAAACTGGGAGCCTTCAATTCCCCGTACATTGGATAGTAATTTTCATTTGCTAGGAGGTGCACCAAAAGAGGGGGATAGAATTCCTTATCCATCTTTCTCCACATTTGATTTTGTAGAAAAACTCGTAAGTATTGGAAGTTACTAGTTTTGCCTTTTAGGATACAAGCGGGGTATAGGGAGTATGACTTGGACAGATGTTTTGGCCATCTGAAACATACTTGAAACATTGTAAGTCAAAACTTTTGCTTCTTTTTTATTTTTACTCTAAATTGGGTTATAAATAAACCCCTTCTTCTGCCAAGGTGGAACATTAGTTATGTAATTTTGAAAGTCCAGCCTATGATCTGCAAAATAACGTTTACCACTTTTTCACAACCGAATGTAATTAATTTAGAACCAAGTAAATATGTCTATTTGGATAAAACCTACCCCGTGATTAATAGAGCTAATTTAAATTAGATTTTGTCACATTGAACCAATGAAAAACATTCTCGTGGAAAAAAAGAGGTTTTCATCGGCTAATAGGGACGATAAGGATAACATGAATGCAAAGCATTCATGTTATCCCTCTCGATTGCCTCAGCTGTTTAAGTCAACTTTTAAAATAAAATACAAAACTACATTTTTGGAAAAAGCGAGGTTTTGAACTTTACAAATAAAAGCTATTAAAAAACGACGTTTCACAAACGGACTAAAAAGGGAAAATAAAGTTTTTGGTTCTAAAGAATATTTTTCATATACATACTTCAAAATTTACATAATTACACAAAAGACTAGAAATATTTGACTGTTATTAATTGTTTAACTGAAATATTTGACATGTGTAAAGAGGAATCTTTACTTGCTAAAACCGTTACACTCAGAGAATATATGTCAATAGTATATAGAAGAAAACAGGGGATGACACCATGTTTCCGTATTACTTCCTTCCCCTTCCAAAAAGAACTCAAAATGCAAATTCGTAAAAGCAGAACATTTATTTTTGCAGAAAAGCATCAATGAAAGCATCTCAAACTTATATTCTGGTATGTGTTGATTATTGTATGTATGATTATCGAAAAGTGCCGTAATTAGCAAGCATCTACCCACGGCTTACATCAGAGTTTGGCAATTCCCAGTGTTGGGCGCAGGCCTTGTCAGCAGGCCAGGGCAATATTTTTGTGGGTGATAGGCAGGACTTACACTTTTCGTTTGATTTAAGAATTAACGACGCTTCTTGACTACTAAGGTCCCTGCGTCGGCCTTGCAGTACATTCCTGCAGTGTGATTCGATCTCTGGGTCCCGTACTTTTCGTTTGATTATACTTCAGAGACTTGATTTTGAAAAAAAAAATTATGTGAATGACGTCACAATCAAATTCGCTTAAAGAGCAAAGGCCTTCAAAGCCCCCTTTAGATAAATATAAATAGAATTTTGAGAATCAAAATCTAAAAATCACGAGGGGAGCATCAGGATTATAAAAACGCTGGAAAATCGGTTTGGAACCACCAGTTTAGATCAAAAGGAATACCAACTAGGGTAAGTATTTTAGGAGTAGCTATGTCTATGTAAAAAATCTTGAGGGAAGTGCCAATAAATTATGAGTAAAAGATTCCTCCTGTAGTTTCTAATATATTTCTCGGTAAAATATTACTCTAAGTTAGGTTAAAAATAAACCCCTTCTTCGGCCAACGAGGCAAATTTACATATATGAAAGTTCTATGGACAATCAATTCCGAAAGTATATTGAAAATAGATTTCTCGTATGACGTTATGAATTTACGTAATTGGCTTTATTGGCTAAGACACCTTCGAAAATGAAAAAATATAAGACCACAGTGGGTGCGATTGAGCTTTTGAGTTTGCGAGGAAATAATGTTTCCGAGACCTGGATTCAGTTAAGAAGAAATTTGTAAAACTGAAGTATAACGCCTGAACACGCTATCTTGTGCTTCCAACCCTCTTGTCCGGGGTTCATTGTGCCCTCATTGAAACTTGAAACAATCGTACTTCTAATTGACCTAGAGACAGAGGAAAAATCTAAGCCGAAATGAATCGCATATTTGTACTAAAATCACAGATGAATATTAGATATAGAAGTACTGAACAACTTGGTGGCCTCTCACACATAGACCCCCCTCCTTAGGACTTCAATTATATTTGACCCTCACTATGTCTAGGGCTCATTCTTCTCTTCTTCTTTCTCCTTGTACCAGGCCATGAAATTCTTCCGTATATCGGAAGGAATTTCCCAGTCGGGCACAGTTCCTGAGGTACGAGAGACCAGCTGCCTTGCATGCATCAGGGAGCCTATCGTGTCGAGAAGTAGACTGTTCCTGAGTTTTATTTTTATATTTGATAGAACTAAAAATTGATGTTCTGCAGCTGCACTGGAATGCGGAGAGCACACAGATTTAGTATTAAAAAGGACATCTCTTCGAACTGTGGCTTGCCTTGAGCATCTTTTGTATTCAATAACGTCTTCCAAAAGATCGAGGAATACATTTCAGTTCCCATGGTTCTGGTAATGTCGTCCCTGTGACTACTCACCAAGATCCATTGAGTCTCTATTACATTCCATGACCTTTCCACTTCACCTTCATGTTTCCCAAGTATGCTGCTGAACCAACCAGTCCGTCCCACTAGATCTTCAACTCTTCCGCTCAAAGCAGTCACTGGGTCTAAACAAGCCAGAGCTTTTAAAGTGGGATCGGAATGATCAATTCTGTTCCTCACTAGTGTGATAACTTCTACAAGGAATTCAGGCAGTTAAACCTAAACTGTTTGAGATAAATTCGAAGGTATCTCATCCTTGCATTCCAGCAAGTGTACTTCGATATCTGGACCACAAGAAATCTCGGAGATTTCCTTGAAACAACCTGAGATTACGGGTATGACAAAAGCATCGTCATTCTCTAAGATGTCAGTTTTGACAAAAGACTTCATGATAGACTTCATGGTCACCCTTGAGCTGGAAAGGAGTTTGTGACTGCGAGTGTCACTACTCTGAAACTCCAAATTAAAAAAAAAAAAAACTGATCTTGTTGAGCATAAATGGGAGGAAATGAAAGCATGCCTTAGTCAAAGGCTCCTTCATGTAAGACAAGATTTCGGCAGCTTTATCTCGTGAACTCTTGTTCCCAGCTGCATCTCCAAGACCGTGATTGGTAAAAACATCACAAAGGCATTCCATTGCTCAATAGGAAATTGCTACAAATTGTTGAATTTCCTTCAGCTAAACAATACGTTCAGGGCTGTTAGCAACATAGTTGATAAAATCTCTCAGCATAGGCTCAAGGCCTTCTGGAAGTTGCTTGCTTGCGTGACTAGCAACTAGGGCAAGAGAATGACTGGTACATCAAAGAACAAACGAGAGAGAGAGAGAGAGAGAGAGAGAGAGAGAGAGAGAGAGAGAGAGAGAGAGAGAGAGAGAGAGAGAGAGAGAGAGAGAGAGAGAGATAGGTTTATTTAAAGAACATCGTAGCTAACAGCTAATTTGCGTTGCTTCACTATGCTAAATAACAAACTAACACAAAACAAAAAAAAGAAGAAAATAACAGTGGCGAATAACAGCTTCAAAATCTTCTGTTTTGTTGCACAGCGATCTAGTGTTGCAAACGAGGAAGTAAGGAAGGCCACGACGAGCGTTGAAAGTAACAGGTCTTAGGATGGGAGGCGGCTCATTGGCATAGTCGTTAACGGGCAAACTGTCGGAGCGTTCGATTACGGGTAGGTCTGTGAGACTCGATTCAGTCGGTCTGCCTACATTGGCGCGGGTGTCACTTAGAGCGGATAAGTTACTCGGTTCCACTAGGGGATTCCTCCTCTCAGAGACGCGTTTACCACTTCTGCAACCGAGACTCGTTTTAAAGGGAGGCTTAGAAGTAGCTCTACTGTGAACAGTGCTGACATCTAAGAAATTATTAAAAGTCACAAAGTTTGAAAAAGTAGATGGCGCCACCGTATACAGGGGTGAAGAAAGGTGAAATAAAGTATCTTTCCTGTACTTAATTTGCATATTGATGGCACAGAAAACTGTCAGGACATAACAGCTCAGGTAGTGCATCAAAAATCATCCCTCACAGATTCCAGCAGTAAGCAGCGCCCCAAGTCCAGTTCGAGCTCCCATGTTAACAAAAGCATTGTCAAAACCAATACCGATCATTTGATTCAGTGGTATGCCAAGTTTTTTTAAATAGTTCATGTTTAAAGTTTTCTGTCCAAGGCTGCTTGCATCTTCAACCTCTAAAATTCCTAAGGATTCTTCTTTGACTGTTTGAGTATAGGGGTGTTTATACTTCAAAATAATCACTAAAGATTTGTCAGTTCCTCTATCTGTGGTTTCATCAACGACCAAGGAGTAAAAGGTTTTGCTCCAGTCACAAGAAAGTATGCTCTGTTCATATGGGGGCAAGAACATTCTTCACAATCCCTATGATCTTCGTCCGTTTCATCTGGACACTCTTAAGAACTGCAGGCTCTGGTGCACATGCTTTCAAAACAGGGACAAGCATATCGGCTTTAATGAAAGGTATGTCTTCTGAAGCAAACTATGGTGATGAGTGGGTTTCTGCATTAATTACATGGATGTCTATCTGCCTAACAGACATCAGCACACTGGGTGTAGATGCAGCTCCTGCTTCTTTGCATCTATCAATCTGACTCTTCGATTTTGTATGCCTCAAAATATTTTTTTTTGACCCCTTCAAAATCCAATGGCAGAACTTGCACCACGGCTGGTCTTCATTGTTGGGGGCTCTGGTGTAAAAATAGCTGAGCTCCTTGTCATCCTCCCAAGCTTTAGCAAAACCTCATTTCAATTTTTTCTTGGTTTTTCTCCGTGTTCCTGGTTTGTTTCATTTCTGTCTCACTATTGCTGCTTCAACTGTCACTCACACAAGCATTAGCCGGTTCCTTATGACCAACTTTTACATTCTTCTTGTTGCTTTTTATTACTAACCTTACATGAGCTAATGATTGCTACACCTTCACTATTCTCAGATATTTCACTTTCTCAGTAGTTGTCAGTCAGTTCTAGATTGTCGGTAGCCATCTTTCTCTTTTTCTTGGTTTTCTGTTATGTACTCAGAACTCCACTATTTTCAGGCTCACTGTCGGTACCAGTGCTCAGTTAATATGTACGTTTAGACTTACTTTTGCTTCCTGCCACGTTTTCAGTATCAAGCACAGATCTTTGTTTGATTACCACTGAAAGACCACCAAAAGGATCGTCGTTTTCAGGCAAAACTGTCTCAATTTCTTAGACTGGTTTCAATAGCACTATGCTCACCAACCATTTTGTCTGAAGTGCTAGGAGCATCAATGACAACTCTCTTGTCACTTGCCAGCTGCTTGGTTTCTTCACCTGTTCTTCTCTGTCTTTCCTTGCACTCTTTTCCTTCTTCTTTTTTTTGAGAAAAGGTCTAGTATCTGACTCCGAACCCGTTTTTTCTGTAAATTCTTGGTTTCTTCCATACTAGAAGCCAATCAATTTCAATTTTCAGAGAATACATCTGCAAAGTAAGCCAGAATCCTTAATACCCTCTATTGCAGTAGCAATGCTAATTTGTGCCACTAGGTGTTTATGTGGCTACCCAAACAAAAGTCAATTACAAGTTAGTCATAGTAGCTAAGGAGATTCCCCGAGAAACCATGAATAGACCTTTTTGGAACTTCATTCTACTATTTAGAAAAAAAATAGTGTTCGAATTTAAGTAACTAAGTACCTAAATAACCATAATAAGCTTATCCCTAATCTACAGGAAGGGTACCTGACCTCATTTTTACACTACCTTGATTTTTGTCTTAAAATGTTAAAATGAAATGTAGAAGCTCTCCTGACAGTCCAGAGGCAAAATATGACTTTTCTCAAAGTCATATGTCCAAAGAAATTCAAATTCTGTGCCTTTTCTTGATTTAGTAGATGTTTTAAAAAGCTGTTTTCGGGCTATTGACTTTGTTAACTATTCCTTTTCAATCATTTTTAAGTGAAACGAGGTAAGGTTACAATAAAGTTTGAAAATAAAAATATGTTCAATTAGAAATTTTGAAGCTGAATTTATTTATTCAATATGTAAACAATTCAACTAGTTTCAATCTAGTATTTTTGTCATATCTGTTGGTGCCTTTTTAAGCCAGATGAGATACTCTGAAAGAACGACTTCTCTGGGAATTTGTAATATTGCCCGAGGATGGATACCCCTCCTATACTCCTAAAAATGAGAGTTGTTGCTTATCCATACAGCTTTGGTAAACTGCATGCTGTTTACTTTTTACTATTAAGTACGTTCCAGTTGGCTACATCACACACTCAATCAAGAAGCCAATTAAGTTCAGATATTCAGCATGCATTTTGATTTGAAATTTCCGCCTCTGACCGTTTTCTTCACGTCATTTAAATTTTAAGTATGGTAGTGGCACCTGCATCCAGTATTCCGCACTGTCTGTGTACTGCTGCCACCTTTAGGTAGCGCTATTCCCTTCCGTTAATTTGTAACTTTTCTGGAGGTAAAAAATAGAAATTTTACTTTTCTTTTATCAAGTAGTTCGTGATAACGAACTATAGCAAGGAGCGACCCTGCTCAATAGAAAACAAAATCTAAAACATGGAATTTTGATACTAATAGATACATCAAAAGAATCAGATTTTATGCTGATTTTAAATTTATAAGTTTCATCAAATTTATTTACTTACTCATCAAATTTAGTTACCTACTCAAATTTGGTTACTTACTCATCAAAAGTTACGTGCCTGAGAAAATTTGCTTTATTTTGGAAAATAGGGGGAAACAACCCTTTAAAGTCATAGGATCTCGACGAAAATCACACCATTGCACTCAGCTTATATAGAAATTTCAAGCTCATATCTACAAAAATGTGGAACTTCATATTTTTTGCCAGAAGACCGATCACGGGTGCGTATTTATTTATTTGTTTGTTTGTTGTTTTTTTCCCAGGGGTGATTGTATCGACCAAGTGGTCTAAGAATGTCGCGAGAGGGCTCATTCTAACGGACATTAAAAGTTCTAGTGCCCTTTTTAGGTGACTAAAAAACTGGAAGGCACCTAGGCCCCTCCCACGCTCATTTTTTCCCAAAATCAACGGATCAAAATTTTAAGATCGCCATTTTGTTCAACATAGTCGAGAAACATAAGAACTATGTCTTTGGGGATACCTTACTCCTCCACAGTCCCCGGGAGAGAGGCTGCAAGTTACAAACTTTGACCAGTCTTTGCATACAGTAGTGGTTATTGGGAAGCGTACAGACCTTTTCAGGAGGATTTTTCGGTTGTGGAGGGGGGAGGGGGTTTAAGGGAGGGGGCTACGTGGGATGATCTTCCCTTGGAGGAATTTGTCATGGGAGAAGAGAAATTCCAGGAAGGGACGTAGGATTTTCTAGCATTATTAAAAAAACGATGAAAAAATAAATATGAAAAAGTTTTTCCAACTGAAAGTAAGAACCAGCATTAAAACTTAAAACAAACAGAGATTATTACTCATATGGGGGGGGTTCATCTCCTTCTAAATACCTCGCTCTTTATGCTATTTTAGTAATTTCAACTATTTATTCTACAACCTTTGTGATTCAGGGGTCATTCTTAAAGAATTGGGACAAAATTAAAGATTTTGTGTTAAGAACGAGGTATTAACGAGGACGAAAACCCCGTCATATACATAATAAAAACATACCAATATAGAAGTTCGTTATAAGTTAATTCGTAAGTTACGTATATTTTTTACTAATAAAAACGATCGTTAAAAATAAAAATTTCTAGTTGTCTTTTTAAGTAACCGAAAAATTGGAGGGCAACTGGGCCTCGTCCCCCGCCCCTTTTTCTCAAAATTGTCTGATAAAAACTAAGAGAAAGCCATTTAGCAAAAAAAATAATACGTAAATTTCCTTTTAATTATTCATTTGGGGAGAACCAAAATCAAACATGCATTAATTGAAAAACGTTCAGAAATATAAAAAAAAACTAGTTTTTTGAATTGTAAGTAAGGAGCGACAGTAAAACTTAAAACGCGCAGGGATTATTCTGTGTATGAAAGGGGCTGCTCCCTCCTAAACGCCCCCCTCCTTTCGCTAAAGTTGTTTACTGTTTTATAAAGTAGAATTGAGTGAAATAGTCAAACTTTAGCGTAAAGAGCGTGGCGTTAAGGAGGTAACGGCCCCTTTCATACACGGAGTAATGTCTGTTCGTTTTATGTTTAAATGTTGATCCTTACTTTCAGTTGAAAAACATGTTTTTTATTTAATTACCACCAAAATGTGTCATTTTCGTCAATTGTGTCATCTTTTCGACTGAATGTGTCATTGTATCACGCAACATCAAATTGTGTTATTTTGGTACAAAATGTGTCAATTTGGCAGCCCTGCTCCGCTCCACCGTCCTCAGCGTAAAAATAAATAAAAAAAAAACATTAACAAAGCAACCACTAAAATAAAAGTGAGACTCTATCCAAGCAACGATGGAAAGGGAAACGGTAACTAAGTAAAATAAATACTTTATAAAAAAAAAGCCTTTTAAACTACGTCTTTCTAATGGACTAAAGGGGGGAAAATAAATTTTTCGGTTCTAAAGAATATTTTTCATATAAATACTTCAGAATTCGCTGAATATTTTGAATGTTGTGAATTGTGTTACTAAACTTGTAAAAAATTTCTAAGAATTTAAACGTGGTGCCCGTTATTTAGTCAACTGCCTAATGATATCTATTTGTCATACAAGAATAATTTTATGAATGCTGTGGATGACAAATTCGCAGTTCTTTATTTAAGTAAATTGTGCAAACTTAAATTAAAGATCCAATTTAAAGATTAAAGATCCCTTATGATTGGTAATGAGTTGGAGCGAGTTACTCTAAAATTTTCTGTATCACGCTATCTAACAGACGAGATTGTCTGATCGAGGAATGCAAAATTCGTCGAAAGTAAGAACAAGTGTCACGACTTTGCTTTTATAGGAGACGAGGAAAAGATAGGTCCACCCCCTATCTGATCATTTGGAGGTAACATATATATGATATATGTAACATATATTGTTATATACTATGTTTGGACTTGAAGGAATAAAGGTTTAAAGTTCTCATTCTTCTGGATCCATACCTGACCCAAATTCTATTTGAGGGGAGGTCCCTGCAGTTGTTTCTTTTGGGTGTCCAGGCGTCACATATTTTCTCTATAGAAGGATAAACTAATCTGTGGTGTCAGGTTATCTACCGAAAAAGGTGGTCAAACTTCAACAAAAACTTTTCGAGAAGATAGAGCTAATGTCAGAGTTATGCCTTTTGGGTTCAATCCATGGTAACTTTCGTTGGAAAGGGGCTTCCAAATTTTTTCACTATGACATCTAATAGGATGGTGTCAAATCCCATCCAAACATGTTGGGTTATAATAGTACGATAGGTGCGCGTACATCTTTTATGAGCCCGGTCTCGATCCAAACTATATTGAGAGAGTGGGAATCCGTAAATTTCTGCCAATGGAACATTGATCAGAGAGTTAACGGATTAAAAAAAAAACAACTTAATTGAGCATCAATAGCTAATATCCTAATCCTGCCTGTTGCATATTAAAGTATTTTCCAACCTTTATAAGGACGGGAAGGGGTTTCCCCCCTCCTGCTCAAGTCATTTTGTCAGAAAATTCGGCAAAAGTGTGTATCAGATCTCATCCAAATATGGTCAGAAATAGGCCTTGTATTTCTGACCATGCAGGGAGTAGCTCCATTAATTTTATTGGTGGGAGGGAAGAGGGTTTTATACCTAGATAGTCAAGGGGCAGGGGCTATATAATGGCTTTTTCTCCATTTTTTGAGGAGGAAAGGTATCACCCCTCCCCCTGAAATGAAGCCCCTGGAAATAGGAGCCACCATGCTAGTTGTGCGTTTTGGGATTCAACACTTATTTTGAGATCTGTGTAAAGAGGAAGGCAGTCTGTCTGAAGTGCGGTGGAGAGAGAGGGTCACAAACGCGCGTCATCAGAACTATAACCAAGATAGTTTGCCAGACTTCAATCAAAGCTGTCAGGAGTAACGTTTAGTACCCTGCCTCATTCTTTTCAAGTCACAAACTGATCCAGCCTCTAGGTATGAGGTGGAGTACCAGCCATAACTGAAAAACAAAATGATTAATTTTCTGATATTTCAATGTTAAAATGAAAAATTCTCACTAAAGCGCAACTGACACCAGAATTGTTGCCTGTATTTAGGCATTTGCTGACATGTAGGTTTTTTCTTTTTTTTAGTCAATATCCCTTTCAACCTCTTTTGAAGACAGAGAATGGGTCCCTCAATTCTTGTCATTGCGACCAAAATCGCTGTGAAGTAAGAGTTAGTGTTTTTACACCGTATTCGGAATTTTAATACAATTCGACCTCTATGATTGGATGCGACCCTTACTTGATTCAACTTTTGTGACAGGAGGGGCCCTCAACCCTTTTTTATCATAACCTGTACCAGAATGTGGTGCCATATAAAAGTAATCCTTAATATGAAATAAGATTTAGTATCGTCTTTGTGCTTTGTCAGGAGGTCAAGAGGTGATATAACCCCCTGCTATTAGTAAGGGAGGACAACGGAATGGTATAAACTCTTGCAATCAGAAAATCCACCAGGACAGGTTGTCAGATTTTAGAAAAATTTAATGGGAAAATAGAGCCGATTTTCACTTTGCGTCATTTAGTATTTGAACACAATCTGACCTCTTCATCGACCCTTTTACTTCTTTTTACAACAAAGATGAGATTGGCCTTGGATTTCTGATAAAGCACATATAATCAAGTATTATTTGTATCTGTTCAGTCCAATTGGTCGCAATGAATTATCAAAAAAGTTGTTGCTCGTTCACCTGTTAGTTTATTTTCGGTCTTATTTTTTTTTCTTTTTAGTGATTTAGTGTGAAGTTTTATCAATTTATCAATTATCACTTTATCAATTAGAATTAAATTTTTATTCTTTCACTGTTGTTTGAGAAAGATTCTCTTAAATTGCAGTTTCTATTTTAATGTTTGGATTTTTAGTTCGTCGGTGGATTTTCTTTAAGTTTATTCGCTCTTTTTCTAGCATTGACGACTAAAAAAGAACGTAATCATAACACAAAGGTCGTTACCAGAACATCTATCAAAATAGGTTGTTCGATCTCAGCCCAAATTGTCGAAAAGTACTAATAATATCCTAGTTCTGATTAACGAGGTTCTGGGACCCATCTGAGATCTATGGGAGGAAATATGGAGTACCCACAGGCTCAGCATTTAAGTTTGGGAAGGTTAAAATTGTGGTCGGGGCACAAAAAGCTATTAGTGATTGCCAAAACTTCTGTGTGCAATAATCTTTTTCTTTTTTTACTTTTGTACGAGTCGGACAAAATCTAGACGGGAGGGTTGAAACTAGGTAAACTCTCCCCCTACGTAAGGCCGGGAGAACCTAGAATAATGTCATAAGAATATCTACCAATACGATTTGCTGTATATCAGCCTAACTTAGTGAAAATTTGCAATCAATTTCCAAGATATTCCTTTCCATAGTCTGAGCATAAAATTTACTTCTGAGGATAAAGAGGGGTCCTAAATTCGAATTAGATGCACCTTTAAGAGAAAGGAATTTCAGATCCTCACTAAACTTTGTGAATAGTAAAAGCTTGGAACATTGCCGTGCCCTTTTACGGCGTGTACCTAATCCAGCCTCTCCGGAAGGAGGGGGAGTTTATATAAGAACTTCTCTTTTCATTAGTCTAATTATAATATGGCAAAATCAAGTCAGCAAAGCCTGGTTTAAAGCTACAGCTATGGTCTTTAGTGTCCATGGTCAGTCAAATCAGTGCCAAATATCTTTGTCGTCCACATCCATAAGAATCATCTATAAGATGTCAATAAAATTTTGTAGGACTTAGTAGCTTTGAGTGTTGTTATACACTTATAGGGGTCGTGGTCTAGTTCAATAAATAGCTCCAAAATTGCAATTCATTGTTCACAGTTGACTCGGCAGTTAATAGTGGATCTGACTTTTGGATATTTTCTTTACTTAGAAAGTATCAAACAAAGCTATATACTTGACGGGATTTTAGGGGTACTGCACCCAGCTAAATTTAATCTGGTAATGGACACTTTATTTATTATAAGATATTTCGGTAACAGAAGCCAGGTTATTCGAAGCCTCTGTCTTACCATTGTGAAAAGATTAGTTTGGGTGACAAATTTATGTATATATATGTATGTGTATATAATTAATTGCAATAAGCTCTATCAATCATGGGGAAGGTCTGTCCACATAAATATATTCTCTTGGCTCTAGATTATTTAAATTCGGTTATGGAAAAGTGGTACACGTTAGTTTACAGTGCTGGACTTTCAAAAATACATAACTAGGATCCACCTTGACGGAAGAAGAGGTTTATTTCTAACCTAACTTAGTGTAATATTTTATCTTGAAATATATAAGAAATTAGAGGAGGAATCTTTTTGCTTGTAATTTATTGGCACTTCCTTGATTTATTGGCACTTCCCTCAAATTTTTTCACATAGACATAGTTACTCCCAAAATTGCTACCCTTGTTGGTCTAAACCGGTGATCTAAACCATGTCATCTTTTGATCTAAACAAGTTGTTCCAAACCGATTTTTCGACCATGTCCCCCACCTAGGTATTTTTTAAATCCTGATCCTAAGGGGAAAGTTTATTTTCCATTTTTAGTTCATTTTAGTTTTACTGTTCATTTTAGTTTTATTGATATTATCCTGAAATAATATAATCTTTTTGATAACCGTACGTAAAATAACCAACACATCCTTGAATATAAGTTTGAGAAACCATTGATGCTTTTTAGCAAAAATAAATCTTCAGCTTTTATGACTTTGCATTTTGAGTTGTTTTTGGAAGGGGAAGGAAGTAATATGCAAACATGGTTTCGTCCCCTGTTTTCTTCTATATACTATTGACATCTACTCTCTACGTTTAACGGTTTTAGCAAGTAAAGATCCCTAAAAGTAAAGATAAAGTAAAGTCTAGTCCAATAAATAGCTACAAAATTGTAATTCATTGTCCACAGTTGCCTTTACGGTTCCTAGTGCACCAGACGTATGGATATTTTCTTTACTTAGGAAGTGTCAAACAAAGCTATTGGCTATTAAATTTGACTCAAAGACAAGGTCAGTAGCCAAATATTATACTTGGAGAGTTATAATACACTAATAAGAAAACGAAAAATATATAGTACTCTTCGCACATGGTACCTGTCCCACTTCATCTGATAATCCCATGATAACCTAAGATGGGATATTTGGTCGAAAAATTTACTATTTGACACTGGGCTTCTAAATAAAAAGAAGCAAGATTACTTATCACAATATTTGGAGTAATCACCAATTATGTACTTTTCGTAGTACTGTGATTTTATTATGATACTATTATGATGATTAACGCTCGTTATACTGGACGGGATTTTAGGAAGTTTCATCTGGTAAAAGACCCTTTGTTTCGTGTAAGATCTTTCGGTAACAGGTGCCAGGTGATTCAAAGCCATTCTATTTTGCCATTCTATTTTGCCAGGTGATTCTATTTTGCCATTCTATTTTGCCAGGTGATTCTATTTCGCCATTTTAAAAAGAGTAGTCTGGGTGTTAAATATATACGCATATATATACAAATATTTTTCAGTTATTATTATTTTATCCTTGTCCTTTACCACTGTCCCAAGGGTTACAACCTTGGTCAGGTACGATTTGTTCTTTCTTATCAATACTAACGATGCGTCTTTGGTATTCGTAAATAGTTGAAATTTCAAACTGACGAAGCTTCCATGAAAAGAAGCTTCTAGAAAGCTTCACTAGAAAGCTTCTAGAAAGCTATATGTCAACATAATCTCTTAGAAATCCAGCCAATCAACAAAGGGATTTACTGGAAAAGCTCTTAATCGTTGACCACGACGGAGAGGGAATTACCACAAAATGGAAACACTTCTTTGTCCATTTAGGCAGCTATCAACTGACCCTTGGGATGAAGCTGAAGCTTAAGATATAAATCATGGAGACAATATGTTTCCCAGATTTGTTTTTGGAAGATAACAAAACTTGCATTAAATTACGACTTTTAAAACTAAAAATATATTTTAAAAGATAAAATGAAGTGAAACGAGGCAATACATTCAAGTGACAAAAAAATTAATACAAAATTAATTTAAAAAAAAATTAAGAATCAAAATTATCCCTCTATTCACTATTTGTTCAAATTACAAATCTCTTTCTAGGAAGGAGGAAATATCCAAGAAGTATAACAACAAAAATTCTTTTGACTTAACGTTTTCAAAATGCGTTTCAGCTTGGGATATATTTATGAGGATTCAATGTCAGAAGACCTAGAATTCCGTGATCATTCCCCCTGACAGTCAAGGCTTCCAATAAGAGCCCCAGCACTCACACCTGGTCTCCTTCTCACCCCTTCATAAAGCTAGTTGTCAAGCTATTTTTTCATTCTTACAGTTCTAGATTCCTTGAAGGAGAGATTCTAATCAAGAAAAATACACAGGGTATTTGATAGATATAAAAAACTTGCCAATCGTCGTCCAATCAAAGTTTTAACTGACCAGTTCTTCCTTTCCTCTTGTTTTATTTTCCTGGCTACGCTTTCAATGTTATTCTTGCCTTTTTAGTACTAACCTCGTTTCATCTCATTCTTAATTCTGAGAAACATTTTTCGTTTCAAAGATTTTGCAAAATGTTAGATTTTGTTGCATATATTCATTTGTGTTTTAATGAGAACGGCCCTTGGATATAGATTCAAGATATCCATTCGGGGTCAAGGTCCCACTAACAAAAAAAATAGATAAATAAACAAAAATCCCAATTTTTCTACCTATTGTTTGTGTTATTGGACTTGTTCTGTACATCAACACTGTCAATCCTTAAATACAACGGGTTTACACAACGGGTATACAACGGGTTAAATACAACGGGTTTACACAACGGGTATACAACGGGTTAAATACAACGGGTATGTAACGGGTTAAATACAACGGGTTTACACAACGGGTATACAACGGGTTAAATACAACGGGTTTACACTACGGGTATACAACGGGTTAAATACAACGGGTTTACACAACGGGTATACAACGGGTTAAATACAACGGGTATACAACTAGCTATCTAGCCTTAAATGGTTCTGCCCCTATTTTTTTTAGTTTTATCGTGTATCTCAGGTTTATCCACAACTATCTGAAATTCATCTATCCAAAGGCTCTATTAGTAGGGTAAAGTATGGCCAAGTTCGTTTCTTAGGCCCCCTCATTCATGAAAATTTATCATTTATAAGCCATATTTCCTTGATTATTAGATAAAAAACAAGTTTTTCAATTAAAAGTTAAGGAGCAACGTTAAAACACAAGACGAACAGAAATTATTATGTATATGAGGTGGTTCCGCTCTCCTCAGTATCTTGCTCTTGGCGCTAAAATTTGACTTTTTATTTTAATTACTTAAGACTGACTCCTGATCCATAAGGACCGTTTAATTAGAATAATATGCTTTTTACGAATTCAAAAACGCTTTCTGTTAGTTGAAAAACTTGTTTTTTTAATTTAGTTTCTGATAGTTTCTTAATTAATGCTGGGGAATCCAGCTCTCCCTCCCATGAATAATTTCCTTCCCCCAGGAAAACTCCTCCATGTAAAAATGCTCCAACGTGAGGACCCCCATCAGAAATTCCCTACTACCGAAAATATCTTGATACTTCCCAATAGCCAATATTATATATAAGTTATGAGCAAAGTTCATAGCTCGCAGGCCTTCCCCTGGGTGCTGTGGGGGAGGAGGTATGCTATTAGATTTTTCAACCATGCTAAAGAAAATGACTATCTTAAGATTTTGATCGGACAATTTTGGGTAACAACGGGGAAGGGAGGGGGTCTGGCTACCCTCCAAAATTTTTTATCACTTAAAAAGGGCTCTCGAAATTTTGATTTCCAATCAAATGGACCCTCTCTCGATCATCTAGATAACTGGATCGATACAATCACCCCTGGAAAAAAAACGAGTAAATACGCATCCGTGTTCTTGCTTCTGGCAAAAAATTAAAAAT
Organism: Artemia franciscana; assembly: GCF_032884065.1. Lineage (NCBI taxonomy): Eukaryota > Metazoa > Arthropoda > Branchiopoda > Anostraca > Artemiidae > Artemia > Artemia franciscana. The sequence goes on along the minus strand of NC_088876.1, from coordinate 29,519,597 downwards.
TTTACGTTTTGTTTATAGATAGAAACCCTTACAGTAGGGTTTCCTGAATCTCATAGCGTGATTTTTATTAAGATCATTTCATTTCTTAGGGTGTTTCCCCCCTTTTTCAAAAATTAGGCAAATTTCCTCAGGTTCGTAACTTTTGATGTGTAACAATAAACTTCATGAGTTTTATATATTTTGAATAAGTATCAAAATTTGATTTTTTTTTTTATGTATCTATTATTATCAAAACTCTGCTTCTTACAGTTTCGGCTTATATGGAGTAGGAGCGATCTTTATTTACAGTTCTTTTCCACGAACTGTTTGAAATGAATTGTATGCAGAAACCTTGGTATTCTATGAAAGCTGAAATAAATTTTTCTTGGGACAACTTTGAGAATCATATTTCACAGTGTAATTCATTCTTATGTTTCTTATTGCCCTGTTATATGTGTGTTTACTTTTTCTTTTTTTTCTTAAATCACTTTGTAGTACTTACAATAAAGCCATAAATTTTATCCACCAGATAAATCGTTGAGTAACTGAATATTTTCTTAATGACGAAAAACTTTAAGTTCTTTCCTGTACATACTTCACTTTTCTTCAGCTCCGCGGTGATATTCACAGGTACTTTAAATTTACTTCATCCTTAGTATCTGACCAGTCGAATCATCATAGGTAACTTCGAAGACCACACTGCCTTTCCATGACAATAAATAAACGGTTTGAATAGATATAAATCCTTTTATAGATAAAATCAATCAAAAAATTTACTGGACATTTTGATCAATTGTACAGCAATGGTCATCAGTATATATATATTTTTTTTACTATCTAATGAAAATATTTATCCCTATTCGAAGCATTTTTTTGTCGTCAAATTATCAGCTCTGTAGTTCTCGCAATATTCGAATTCCGCTTAATCCAGCCGTGTCAATTATACAATTGACACGGTAGCAATTCTACCGTGTCAATTATATGGAACACCCTTCCTGATTCGGCTCAAGAATGCCACTCGTTTGGCACTTTCAAAGGACTTGTAAAAACTTTTTGGTTTTCATACGATTCCTTTTGTTTATTGTTTTTCTAAGTTCTTCTCTAATTATATTATTAGTTATTTGGGTTCAATTGGGTTCAAAGGAATCAGAATAAATTCTTATAAACAGTCTTCCCACTTTCTTATTCTCTCTCTTCCTCCCACCCCCTCTCCCTCTTTGCTTCTTTTTGTTACGAATTAGTATTTAAATATTATGTTTATCTTCCTCCTGCTTTATAGGCCATGTAGCCTTTGTAGGGATAACGGTCGGTATTTGTCTATAGATAGATATCCATCTATGTATCTGTCAATGTAGATTAGAAATACATGTACAATTTGCTGCTATCACCTTGGGATTGCTCATATCCCGTCATGCTGAAGGCAGTGGCTTCTCATGGAGATGGATTGAGGGCCAGGGTTTCTTTAGTATATTGGATTCGTGCCTTAAGGACCAGGAAGATCAGATTTGGCTTACTGGTTTCGGAAAGTCATTAATGCTAAGATTCTATAATCTGATTAAAGTAATATATGGAGAGGAGTTACACTCATTGAACCTACCGTAGAGGGCGTTGAAGTGTTGGTTGCAGGTACGAGCAAATTGTGTGCCATTGCATCGGGGACACTAAAGGTGGTCTGGTGGCCTGGGAGGTAAGCGTGCTTAACCTCTTTGCAGGAATAATGGGGACGAATTGGAATATTTTGTGAGTAATTGCCAAAGTTTGGAGAATTTAAGGAATAGGTTTTTAGGGGATGCACCATGAGTCCCAGGCATCTTGGAGATATCTTCTAGGGAGCTAATTATTGCGGTGGAAAGTTTTTGTAAAAAAATTTTTTTGAGGCAGGAAGTCATGATTTCACAGTGCTGTGTGCTACTTTTCCATTCACAAAATATTTATTTTGTGTATATGGTCAAAGGCTTTTACATACACGTATATCTTCTATATATATAAAAATAAGTTGTTTGTCTGTGTACTGACATCATGTTTGTCGACTGACGTCATGTTTGTCGACTGACGTCATCATAAGGATTGAGGATTATGCCTTCGTGAAGTTGTTTGTCGACTGACGTCATGTTTGTCGACTGACGAAATATCAGACCGGGACACCGGGACACAGGGAATATAAATGACGACCGGGACACTCAAAGAGAAATTACAGACTGGGACTCCGGGACACAAATAACGACCGGGACACAGGGAATATAAATGACGGTCGGGACACAGGGACACAACTACAACGGGGACGCTGGAGAGCACAGGGGATATATAAATGACGACAGGAACACAGGGAATGTTCGATTAGCAATCACCATCAACAAAGCTCAAGGGCAATCATTAGAATAATGAGGTATAGATCTGAATACGGATTGCTTTTCCCATGGACAATTATATGTTGCAAAGAGTCGGTAAACCTGACAATCTATTTATATGCACAGACAATGGGACAGCGAAGAATGTTGTATATTCGTAAGTTTTACGTAGTTAAAAACAAATATATATATCTATCTATATTCACAGGTGGGACACAGGGACACAACTACAATGACGCGTAACTAATATGGCGCGTAACGACTTACGCGCGCGGGGGGCTTGGGGGGTGTGAAGCGCCCCCACCAACTAGGTGTTGGGGTGGGGCGAAGCGCCACCCCAACAGCTAGTCTGTATATATAAAAATAAGTTGTTTGTCTGTTGACTGACGTCAAGTTTGTGTGTCGACTGACGTCATGTTTGTCGACTGACAAAATTACAGACCGGGACACCGGGTCACAAATGACGACCGGGACACAGAGAATATAAATGACGACCGAGACACTCAAAGAGAAATTACAGACCGGGACACCGGGACACAAATGACGACCGGGAAACCGGGACACAGGGAATATAAATGACGACCAGGACACAGGGACACAACTACATCGGGGACGCCGGGGGGCACAGGGGGATATATAAATGACGACAGGGACACAGGGAATGTTCGATTAGTAATTACCATCAACAAAGCTCAAGGGCAATCATTAGAATAATGAGGTATAGATCTGAATACGGATTGTTTTTCCCATGGACAATTATATGTTGCATGTTCAAGAGTCGGTAAACCTGACAGTCTATTTATATGCACAGACAATGGGACAGCGAAGAATGTTCTATATTCGCATATATATGTATATATATATATATCAGGCACGTACACAGGACAATTTTGTTTTGGGGGGGGCCAAAACCTTCGAAACAGCAGATATAAAGTAGCACTTTCTTTATTTAGTAATGCAAAAAGCACGTATATCGGAAAATACAGATTAACTTGAATCTGTAGTATTGTAGCGGATGAGGGGAAGAAGACTGAAACCTCAAAAGTACGTTTTAGGCTCAGGTTATGATCATAGCGATTTAGAACCAGTGATTAATCTATTATACCCCACTGAAAGGGAAATTTTAGGGTTAATACTGCAATATGGGTGCTGCGGGGGGTAGTTCTTTCATTGCAAAAACGTAGATTTTAATGAAAAAGGATAGTTTCCGAAATTGAACCATTAAAAGCTGTACTTTATCCTGAAAAGGGGGGATAAACTGCCTAATATCAAGGATAATTCTATTTTGCTGTAGAAAGCCAACTCTCTTTACAAAAAAAAAATAATAACAGTACAATTGCTAATCACTTCAAAGAGGGTGAAAAGTTAGACAGAAAATGGATTAATAATTTGGCAGTGACTTGACCGGAGAATTGCATGCTGTAAAATCCCCCAAAAATGGCTTCACACATGTATCTAGATTCTTAATAAACGTCCTACTTTTGCCAGAATTCCCAAGAAACCATGGGGAAATTAAATCCCAAGAAACATTTCACGACTGTTGGGGGGGGGGCCTGAAGCCCCCCTGTATACGCTCTATATATATATATATATATATATATATATATATATATATATATATATATATATATATATATATATATATATATATATATATTTATTTATATATATATATATATATATATATATATATATATATATATATATATATATATATATATATATATATATATATATATATATATATATATATATATATATATATAAATATATATATATATATATATATATATATATATATATAATAATATTATATATATATATATATATATATATATATATATATATATATATATTTATATATATATATATATAACGGTTGATATGCCACTTCCTACCCTTCTACGACTATCCCTATTCCATTTGAGGAGCCTTGGTGCAAATACATGTTAGAAGTGTCTCTCTTTACTTAGCTGGGTATTTTAGTTGAATATTACAAAGGACTAGTACGGATTATATTTTATCTGCTCTTATTATGACACAACTATAGAAAATATGCTGCTTAATAGTTTATGACTTTGCTTTTAAAAAAATAATTTTTCAAGTTTATAGCCTGGAATCTTTCTCCTTCCAGAGAGAAACCAAAACTGTAAAAATTCAACAAAAATACTTTTCATTCACTCAAAATCCCTCTGCTTACCATGGATTCCCTTCCTCTCAAATTTCCTTACCATGCTTTTCCGAGCATTCATTCTATCTGAAGACCGCTGTGGAAAAGCATATGGCAGATGCATAGTTTTTTTTTTAGTCAATTATTTTGCGTTAATTATATTCAATGGATACTAAAAATTATAACTGGTATTTTAATAAATTGATATTTTAAGAAATATTTGTTATTTTTATTTTAATAAATATTATCGTTATTTTTTTATTATGCTATTTTAATAAAAACATGCTTTTGACTTTACAAAGTCTATTTTTAAACGAGTTAATTATTTTTTGGCCAATCCCGAGTTTGAGGATAGGTCAGAGTATCCTAGTTTCCATTTTCTGAATAATTCAATCTACTGGTGTGTGTTTATTTTGAATTCTTTTATTGAATATGGAAGCGTACTTAAATAAAGCCATTTATCATGACTGTCGTAGATAACTTTCTTAACTGTCTGAGACATTAGAATAGAAAATGAAGCCATAATCTGCGATATATGTTGACATCTAGGGACTAGCATCAGAACTACCATAAAAACCTTTGTTTATTATATTGGATTATCTTATAATTGAATGTCGTTATTTTGTTGTCATCCAACTTCACTTCATCACACCGCTGGGGTCCAGTGGCTGGATTTCCGAGTCGTTAATTTTTTGGATTTTTCTTTTGCCGAAATAAATTAAGAATCTGATGCCAGATTCAGATACCATCATGATGCAGCGATAATAAAAAAATCATCAACAGAAAGGTATATTCCGAATGGGTGGTTCATTGGTAAGTTAAGATTAATTTGGTAAGTATTGAGATACCGGAAACATTTTCTTGAGAAAAATGGTATATTTATACCAATCATTTGAGAACCAAAACTAAATAATAAATATACATTTCTTTTAGACCCGTTTTCATAGTGAACTAAAAGGAAGAAAATAATATTCTTATAGAGATTCTATGAAAATAGGTGAAAACAAGGGTTGTAAAACGGAATGGGTTTTACATTATAAAGATATCAAACTAATCCAAACTATAAATACATCAATGAAAAAAGTCCATCCGTTGAGGAGAACCAGTCGTAATGATTAAGTTATGTAAAGCCAAATCCGTTTTGCACCCCTCATTTTCACTTCTATTAATAAAATTCAAAAAGAGCGAAGAACACGGCATTGGACTATACAGTCCCTACCGGCGGTGCTGATCTCCGTTTCTTGGCCCTTCAGCCAGGAAGTGCAATGGGAGGTTTGGGGCCGACCATCCTGTGCTTTCGCACACCCTTCCTCTTTACCTACCCCAGATTTCTCTAGGCACCCATTTAGAGCTGGGTCGACTCTGGCTGAGATTGCAGAGTCACACCACCGACATCTTTCCCAAACCAAATAATTTGGTACACTAGGATTCGGACCCTCACCCTCTCGAATAAAGGACCTTGAAAACAAGTTTAAAAGAAAACTATATTTATTATTTTCGACTTTTTAGTCATCTTTGTGACTAAAATCTTAGTATTTTTTAGGAGGAACAATCTTTCTAAGATTATTCCTCCTAGATATTTAAGATTCGAATAATCTATGCTTCCAACTCAACTTACTGCAGTCACAGATGAGTATTCTTAGCTTTGCGCTATCAATTCTTGTATAATAGTATTTTTTTAATTACTTTCTGTTGTTCCCAATCCCTGACTATTTTGTTTAATTTATACAGATGACACTATACAAGAGCGGGGATCTTAAATTTTCATTGAATTATGTTAATTGATGTATAGTTGCGCATCAGTTATTATGTAGGAGGATTGGTGGGTCAATGTGGTACAGGGGTGGGTGGCTTTTAGAACGCATTTCAGTGTCCAAATTGTCTAACTTTCCATGATCCTTCAGATAGTTACAGAAAGATGTTAGAGGGCAGGTGGAAGGAGTTAATCTCTTATCATTGTTTATTTAGATTAACTTTAGATAAAAGTGCCGCGGCTGATACCTCCCTTCTTAGAAAAATATTCTAATAATTCCCCTTTGAAGATAGGGGATAGAAATTCCTTTCTTATTCCTCTTGATTCCTGGGAATATTTTCTGTCTACGCCTATATTATTGGTGCTAAGGGGAAGGAGGGTGATAGTGCCTTTCTCATTGTCACAATATTTTTCTATGCAGCATAAAATATTACGTTTACTCTTGACACAGAGGAGGAAAAGGCGAGGCAGATCGTCATGAGCCTTGCCAGGAAGTTTCTTGGGGGACAAGTAAGTCCTACCAGGAGTTTTTTTTTCCAGCGACTTTTTATAATATTTATCTTCTCTTTTTTATGTACACCTTTACAGTGTATTTAAACATATGTATGCAATGTACCAATGTATACAATGTATATATTATATACAATTTACTGAAACGTCAGAGTATTCTATTCTAGTGGTCGTGATGGCTTTAATCGTGTAGATGATCAAAAGTCATGCAGAATTTCTTTCTGGACCGTTTGAAAGGCAGAGGAAAATTTATTAAATATTTTCCAGGGGATTTCCCTAGGGATAGTTTCAAGTAGCCATCTGAATGACCAAAGTGCTCCGAAAAATGTGTTTCTATCCCACCCTGGGAGATATAATGAAACAAGGGCTGAGATGAATAGTATATCTTTTACGGATTAAGAGTGACAAATTGGCAAAGATTGTCATTTGTGGCTATGCATATTTACCAACAAAAAGCAGATTGTCCCCAAATAGGAAGAGAAGAGGCTAAAAGGAAGGATTTAAAAGAGATTTGGGCTTCAGAAGCAGGAGCGGATCCAGGGGACCGGGGGGCCTTAGGCCCCCCAAGACTTTTCTGGCGCCCTCATTCGCAATCCGTTCTTTCTTTCTTATTGACTCCTTTTTTAAGTATACTTGTCAATTTAGTCAATTATTTATGGGTGATTTACCCAATTAACAATAAAAAGCAAAGCTTTCCTATGAATATAACGAGCACAGTTGAAACTTAAACCGAACAAAAATTTTTTTTCTTCAGCCAGTTCAGTATATATCTGCAAAACTGGCATAAAAATTTTTGATTGCTGCAAAAAATTTTCTACGAGCATGGAACTTTCCACTATTTCATGAAAATAGAAATACCTGTTGAAGATAAAACTGGTATCTTCAACACGTTTCATAAACGTGGTAACACAGTTATAGCTACTTGTCTATTCACAATGACATATTGAAAATTAGCCTTGTAGCTAAAAGTTCAAAATGAATTAAAATAAAAAATTTGGACACGACCATAGAATGGATAGGAGTCTGAATGTGGCTGAATGTGCAAGGGGATTGAAGGATATTTCCTGATATTTTGGTAAAACATCCGAAAATACTCAAAAGGTAGGTTTTGACTAATAATAAACCCCCTCCACCTTAAAAAAATCCTTAATTTTAGTTTTGTGACTAATTAAATAGCGAATGGCCCAATAGGGCTTTTATGTGAATAAATCTATCTATCTATTTATTTTAACTATATAGCTAATATGGTTGAGATTAGATGAATTAAATAATTAAAAGTAATTTTGGCCAGGAACAGATACATGAAGTTCGAAATGGGCGACCCTCCTCCTAAGACACTTCTGGCACACTTATTCGGTTTTTTTCTTTTTTTATCTTTTTTAAATAAATTAAATTTGGTGCCCACCTCGAGTCACATTGGCGCCCTTGGTTCAGCAGCGCCCTTACCCAAGATTTTGCTCTTGATCTGTTAGTGATTCAGACATGAAACTGCTCGTACGATCAGTTTACGAGCCATTTCTTCATAAAATTATAAGATAAACCTCTTTGTCAGGACAATTTAATCATATAATCAAACTTGCTTGCTAGATCTTCATCTTCAGATTGTGTTTTCTTTTTTTCTTTCTTTGGCAGATTTTTTTATTCTCTTTCTCAAGACTCCATCGATTTAGGGTACGATTTCTGGGAGTCATTGATAGGGGTATGATAAGCATGGGTCATGGGAGGGGAAACACATTATAAAGGGGGTTTTGGGAAATGTTTTGGACATTTGAGTTTTCCGAGTTGGATTTGGGAGAGCTACTCCAGACGCCCTATCTTATTCAGCTGCCTGACTGTAGTAAGATACAGGGTAGAATACTATCTTCCTAGGAAGAAGTCCTAGTGGAATATCCTATATGTTATCCGAACATAATGTGGAAGATAGAAACTACCCAGATTGATAAGGTCAACCTAGGCTGGCTAATTCACAAGTATCAATTTTCTCAAGCTCTCTTGTCCCTGTAAGACAAATTGGTAGACCATTGAATTTTTTTATTGCCCTTGTCTCCTTTCCATTCGTCATTGACTACCCGATATTACCCATTACCCTGAAATCAAGGGGGATAAATAGATAATGACCATATCAAACACCACTGTAAGTACGGGTGCCAATAAGAACCTCAACAATACATCAAGAACGACAGTGAGATTTAATTTGGAACTTTCTCAGCTACTATTACTACTTCTGCTCATACAATATAAATAAATAAAAGAGTGTAGATGTATCCTGGTTGTAAAAGAGTCAAAAATTCCAGGTTGTCAAAAATTCTTTGGCAATGATAATAAATTTTATTTTCCCCATTAATTGATAAATTTTATCCAACTCTAAAGAAAAAAAAATAGTCTGGTCTAATCATTCAAGAAATCTCAATGAAGCCATATTAAATTTATTCATCAAAGAATCTGCTCGCGTCTGTTGTTAATCCACAATTTACTGCTATAGGAAAATATTATTAGCTTTCAAAGAGGTTTCTTTGTCATTTTACATCAGCACAAACCAGATTCACACAAACGAACTGGCCTGACGAAAGCGTTATCTACACCCCTCCCCTATCATTACGCTCGAATCATATTAGCGCCCTTGGTCCAGTGCCCCCCTCCCAAGATTTTTCTCTAGATCCACCCCTGTTCATAAGAGGACAAAAACAGTGAAGCTTTGAACTGGTTGGGGTGGAGGAGGAGCATGCATAGCTGTCTTGGTGCTGCAGTTAGCTATTGTTATTAGTAATAGTAATGCTGTTACTAAGGTTACCTGAGCCATACGCGACGATTGCCTGGAAACAGAACCTAGAGAAACTTCTACTGGTGACACCAGTAATACGCACAAGGACCTCACCAATACACACGCTGTCTTCAGTCTATTACAAAATTGAAAAGTACTTGGGTTGTTGCTGTTGCGTAGTGAAACGTGTCCCGTTTCCAAATAAAAGTTGAATTTTACTAACAAACAAATTGCTTGACAATGCAACAAAAATTGCCCATGTGGACGATTTTATTTGCCGTACTGGGCTAATATTGCTCATGTCAGAACGTCTCTGGGGACTAGGAGTGAGTCCCTATCTAATACTACACGGACTCCCCAAGAGGTTTACAAAAACAAAAGTCTTATATTTTAGATAATAGTACAAGATGAATTCGGAAAACTTAGCTAGCTTTGGTGCTCAGAATTTGGGCGAAAAAAATAACAAATTAATTTAATAATAATTTCAGGTTCTTGATGCCGATTAAGCGTACCGCGTAATGCGTCTTATTTTTTTCAGAAACAGGTTTCTGAAAACAATGTGACAAATCACTAAATCTATATTAATATGTTTATGTGTGAATATCCACTTAATTATTAGTTTAAGATGAGCAAAGTGTAACAATAAGTTATTACGGCAAAAAAAAAAACAAAAAAGAAAAACGGTTAAATCCATTCGGGAATTTGTCTCAAATTATTACACATGAGAAGTTAAAAGCATTCTGAAATGTCAGTTTAGAATCCTTGCATGAAGTATAGCAACTGATTAAAATCCAAATACATAGGGGATACACGCGGTACTTTGCGGGATGATAGCCTTCTCTCCTACAAAGCCTTTGGGGACAATTAAAATTGTAGCACTCCGTAGGAGATTTGGGAGCCTAAAGACTATAATAAAAAGTAGTCAACGACTATTCCAATGAATATGGGTAACTTATAAAAGTAGAAATTGACACCAGTGTTGACAAAGAAACTACTAAAACTATCTAGCTTTTGGCAGCACATGGTATTTTTTCAAGCTCTATCATCATTTTTTGTTAGAGATCAGGCACTTACTACTGCCCTAATTTTACCAATTGCACTAATCAAATTAATTATTTCTATTATAACACTACAAGAATTTCAGGTGTCGCATGCCAGATGGTATTAATGCTTCTTTTTTTCTATACCCCTATCAGTTGCCCCTCATTTAAATTACCCATATTCTATGGGCTGTTCCAGAGAAACTTACAATATAGGATAAATATAGAGTTACGATATATATGTGAACGTGAATGTCCAAAATCTGTCGAATGTCAACAAAAACCAGTCGCTTGGTGTATGTTCGAAACGTTTGTTCAGTATCATTATTTCTGACATTCACCGGATAAATTTGACATTCACCTTGCACTAATGGTGAATATTGAGCATTTCTGAAATCTATATTTTCGATTCCAGAATTCAGACGTGTTACATTTTTCACCGTATTTGTCATACATTTTTCACCAATAAAAAAACCAAGTTTTTTTAACTGAAAGTAAGGAGCAAAATTTAAACTTAAAACGAACAGAAATTATCTGTACATGAAAGGGGCTACTCCCTCCTCAGCGCCCTGTTCTTTACACTAAAGTTTGACTCTTTCTCTCAACTCTACTTCTTAAAACAGTAAAAACCCCCTTACATGTACGGATAATTTCTGTTCGTTTTAAGTTTTAATGTCGCTCCTTACTTCCAGTTAAAAAAACTTGTTTTTTTTATTTAATTTCTGAACGTTTTTAATTAATGCATGTTTTAGTTTTGGCTCTCCACACATGAATAATTAAAACAAAATTAACACATTAATTTTTGGGGGGTTAAAGGGCTATCTCATAGCTTTGACCGGACGGTTTTGAGAAAAAAGAAGCGGGGGAGGAGGACTAGTTGCCCTTCAATTTTTTGGTTCCTTAAAAAGGCAACTAGAACTTTTAATTTTTACGAACGTTCCTATTAGTAAAAAATATACGTAACTTACGAATTAAGTTACGTAACGAAATTCTAATTTCGTATGTTTTTATTACGTATATGAGGGGCTTCACCCCCTCTTCAAGACCTCGCTCTTTACATGAGAGCTTAAATTTTGTCGAAATTCCTTAAGAATGACCCCTGAATCACAAAGGTCATAGAATAAATAGTTAAAATTACTAAAAATACTTTAGCGTAAAGAACGAGGTATTAGCAGGAGGTGAACTCTTCATATGCATAACAATTTCTGTTCGTTTTAAGTTTTAATGCCGCTCCTTACTTTCAATTGAGAAAATTTTTTCATATCTATTTTTTCATTATTTTTGAATAATCCTAGAAAATCCTGCACCCCCTACATGGAAATTCTCTTCCCCCATGACAAATTCCTCCGTGGATAGATCCGCCCAAGTAACTACTTCCCCTCAACCCCCTCCACCAAAAAAAACTGAAAGCGTCTGAACACTTCTCAATAACCATTACTATATGTAAACACTGGTTAAAGTTTGTAACTTGCAGCCCCTCCCACGGGGACTGTGGGAGAGTGAGTCGTCCCCAAAGACATAGTTATTTGGATTTTCAACTATTCTGAATAAAGTGGTTATCTCAGAATTGTGATCCGGTAACTTTGGGAAAAAAACAGAGCGTGGGAGATGGCCTAGGTGCCCTCCAATTATTTTGGTGACTTAAAAAGGCACTAGAATTTTTAATTTCCGTTATAGTGAGTCCTCTGGTGACATTCTAGGACCACTTGGTCAATATGAGCACCCCTGGAAAAAAAACAAATAAACACGCATCCGTGATGTGTCTTGTGGCAAAAAATATATTTTTCCACATTTTTTTAGAGAGGAGCTTAAAACTTCTACTGTAGGGTTCTCTGATACGCTAAATCTAATAGTATGATTTTCGTTAAGATTCTTTGACTTTTAAAGGGTGTTTTCCCTGTTTTAAAAAATAAGGCAAATTTTCTCAGGATCGTAACTTTTGATATGTAAGACTAAACTTGATAAAACTTATATATCTAAAATAAGCATAAAAATGCAATTCTTTCATGTAGCTATTTGTATCAAAATTCCGTTTTCAAGAGTTTCGGTTACTATTGAGCCGGGTCGCTCCTTAATACAGTTGTTACCATGAACCGTTTGATAGATATGGCGGGAGTGGAAATCGAGAAATAGACTTTTTCTTATAAAAGTGTGAATTCTGTAATTCAAACGAAATATACTTTATATCGAAATACGTTGTTATGAAAAGTAGAGTTTGAATTAGTAAATTTTTGAGATTTCGTCAATGTTGACACTGTTTATTAAAATACATATTTTTAAAAATGCTTTATTGCCTGTGCTTAAAACCCTTGATCTAAATGTTTTCTATGTATGTCTATCTGTTACATTATAACAAAAAAATTTTTTCTTTTCTTGTTACATTCCTAAAAGAACTAGTATTTAATGTTTAATATACCTTTTACGAATATACAAGTTGTATTTTTATCCTTATTTTCTACTTTTCATTACTACTATAGTTACGATGCGAGGCCGCAAAGTTAAGCAACATTCTAAATAGTTTGACCTCTACAAATTGTCACAAAGAGTGCATGACTCCAAAATGTGGTTCAAGATAATTTTTTTTTTCTTACAATAAAAAGTTTAACTCACTCGCTATAGTGGTCAGAGGTGTAAAGGCAAAAAATTATTCAGAAAATATTAAATACCGTTTTCTTTAATAGATGGTGAACAGCTATTCGTTTTTTTTTATGGCAGGATTGTTTTTATAACTTACTGTTTTGTGTCAATATTTTTATACCATTTCAATTTCAACAGATTTATTAGAACTTTAACCGTCACCAGGTTTTGGATTAGATCACGACCATTTCTACTACCTACTTACGACCCGTAGCTGTCGAGGTTCCCTTTAAATTGCAGGCATTTCTTTGTCCTCAAGTTTATCCGAGCAACCTTTTATGCGCAAAATCCTGGATCCACCCCTGCTCAATAGTAACCGAAACTCTAAAAAACAACAGACATATCAAAAAGAATTGGCTGCTTAATTTTTGAAAAAAGTAGAAAACACTCCATAAAAATCTGAAAGAACCTTAACGAATATAACGCCATCAGATTCGGCGTATCAGAGAACACAACTGTATAGGGTTAAAGCTCCTATCTGCAAAAATACAGACTTTCCCAGAAGATGTATTCTTCCATGAGGGTGGCAACTATGCCCCCTTCCGCACCCTTTCACCCCAAAATCATTTGATCAAAATTTAGAGATACCGTAGCCATTTTGTTCCACATAGTTGAGAGACCCAATAACTTTGCCTATGGAGTTGGTTTGACCTCCAACAGCCCCTGAGGAAAAGTCTTGAAAATATGTAATTTTCCCATTGTTTACGTATAATATCTGCTATTTGGAATAATGCATTCTTTTTTCGGGCTAAGGATTGAATTTTCTGCTGGAGGATTTTCCGCAGGGAGAACTTTCCATTGGGAAAAATATTTCCGGGGGATAAAATTTTGGGGGGAAATTTTACAGTGGGGGGATCGGCCAGGATTCCTAAATAAAATTCTTTTTATTTATTTTAAATTTTTCTTTGTAAATCCAATCTTACACATGGATATATTAAGGTTAATTGTCCAGGATAAATTTTTAACGGTATTGAATTGTCCTGACGATTTTTCCAGGGAGAGGAACAATTTATCTGTAAAGTTGGAGCTGGATTTCCTGGCATTTTTAAAAAGCTATTTGAAATAAAATAAGTTTTTTTCTGTCTGAAAGTACGCCTAAGGAGCAACATTAAAATGAACAAAAATGTTACATATATGAAGGGGATTGCCCCCTGTTTCTTGACGCTTAAGTTTGAATTTAGTCCCGAATCTTTAAGAATGACTCCCGAAACATAATTGTAGAATAACAGAACAATTAGAAGCTTGTACTAAAAAACTTCAGCGTGAATAGTAGGGTGTTTAGAGGGGGCAATCCCCTTATTAAGTTATTGTTTCTATTTATTTTAATGTACAAGATTCACGAAGAAAAAAGTACTTAGTACTTAATTAATTTTTACTGTTGCTCCTTGCTTTCAGGTGATTTTTTTTTAAATTAAATTCCTGGTGTAAGTTCATATTTGCTTGCCGAAGAATGTTCATTAATTTGGAGAAATCATTGCTTATGTTTTTGCTCTGTATGCTTTTACTGCCTTTCTATGCTTTATTTTTGTCGTCTTTCTGAAAATAAACGACACAAAAGTCTTTTGTAAAATAAAAGGCTTAAATAATAAAAGGCTTAAAGAATAAAAAGAATAAAAAAAGGCTTAAAGAATAAAGCAGCAAAGATAATATTAAACCTAAAGCAACAAAGCTTCAGAGTGTAATTCAGCCTATTTTTTATTTTAAAACAGTTTTGAGGTTTTGTCCGTAATATCAGTAATAATCATTTTTAGCTCTGGGTTCCAAAACCTACTCTGTTAAAAACTTGATTTAATACGTGGATCCAAGCCCTACTTGAGCCTGAAGTGGAAGTTATAACCAATTTTGGCTCCCAAATTTTTTTCAACGAAATTTCATTTTGAACGTTTCTCCGGAAATCCCCCGGATCTTGAAGACTTGTCCCTGAAAACTCCCCAAATTGTTAAAACTTGTCCCCGAATTTTGAGATTCGAGAGTGGAAGCCCTGCTGTTGTCCTAATTGTTAATACCAATTTGGTGTTAGTTAACACATGGCAACAGTTGTCACCTAACAGAAACTTGTGACTAATAATTCATGGAAGAATAATAAATTGGCTAAAACTTTGAAAATAGGACCTTCGAATCCATCCTAAACTCACAAGCCTCGGTAGTGCCAAAATTGGTCACGTCTCGTCTCGGTAGTGCCACAAAATTGGTCACGTCTCGTCTCGGTAGTGGCACAAAATTGGTCACGTCTCGTCTCGGTAGTGGCACAAAATTGGTCACGTCTCGTCTCGGTAGTGCCACAAAATTGGTCACGTCTCGGTAGTGCCAATTGCTGATTGATTAAGGAGTATTAATTGGTTTCGCTTGACTCTTTGGTTTTCCCTTTAACAAAAGCCCACCTGGCTTTAATATGTATATGGAAGGATTTAAGGGGAAATATGCAAAACATTGGATGATTTGCCCCAAACCCTGCGTGGCCCTCCTAGCCAAGGGTAGTGCGTCAGTAGGCACCTTTTGGCACCTGAGACCATGGTGGGCATATGTGCTACATTTGCCTCATTGGTCTGCATGCGAAAGTTTGTTTGTTTCTTTTTGTTTGCTTTGGACCTTCGAATGGATATAAAAATTTAAAGCTGCATTTCAAACTTTAAAAGTATAATAAAGTAAAAGCATAAATTTAATAATAATTTTAAAACACAAGAGTCGTAAGCAGTTATCTTTCTCCTTAGAAATTTTCATATTAGTTGTGACGGTTCAATCTATTCTGGCTTTTAGTAGTGTTGGTAGTAGCTGCCCTCTATTACTTTTGAGTCTTAAAAGCGAACTAGAACTTTCAATTTTTAATTAAATGATCTCCCTCTAAAGTTCCCGACAGCTTTACTTTCCCAAATAGTATTATAGTAAAGACAGTTGGTGCCTTAAAAATGTTAAAAATAGAATAGCTTAGGCCAAGGCTGTTTTTTACAATTGAAAAAAGTTACGAAGAGTGAGAAGATAAGTCTGCGAACTAATATTGTAATATTGGAAGTTACTGTGGTCACAGTGGTCAAGTATGGTTATAAGTGTGGAAATGCTGAAAAACTTTGTGGGATTTTGTAGATTCTTTTCAGAGAAATTGACTACGAATCGTTTTGAGTAACCAAGTGACTGACCATGTCTCAAACAGTAAACTATACAGAAGATGTAGTTCAAGCCAGCTTTCTAGAACTACAATAAGAGAAAGGTTGAGATGACTAGGACACGTTTTGCGGATGTAGGATGACAAATTGCCAAAAATTGTCCTTGTTGGCCAACTCTCTAGAGCCAAACAAAAAGCTTGTCGTCACTGAAAAGGATGGGAGGGTGTCGTGAGAAGAGACTAAAGGGAAATAAGAACTTCTTGAGAGGGTGTAAAGAGCTTTAAATAGACTGGAATGAAAAATTGCGTGCAGCTGTGTTAGCCTATGATGGTTTGGAACTTTGATGAGTTGTTAGTAGTAGTTGTAATCCCTAAAAGAAGATTCAAAAACAAATATTATCTTAATTTCTTCTTGTTAAAACTAAAGGAAATGATAGAATAAGTAAAAATAATCAAGACCATATAATTAAGAATTTTGTTCCTCCACAAGGTAGATGTCCAAATCCTCTTTCAAACGGAATTTGGCTTCTTCATCCAAAATTAGAAATAGATATTTGATCAAGCTTGTCTAAACTGAAATACCTAATGTATTTAGTTTTAAATAACATAGTAGATACAGCTTGATAAATTAATGCATCCAAAGCAGTAAAACCTAAGGGACAACATGCATAAAAAGAAAGCAAGAAATCAGGTTTACTCTTTTCAGTATCAGAGAAAATACTCCCCCCCCAAAAAAAAAATTCCTTAAAGGATACAAAGATAAGCATTTAAGTTTCAAAATCAAAATTGATAATCTGAAAACACAGCAACGAAATGTCACCACACATTTATTTTTCTGAATAAAAATCAGACAATATTAAAAATAGCATTGAAAGAGGCAAGCAGGTAAACAACCACAATGCACCTAACAAGGAAGGATAGAGCAATGATAATAGAAAAGCCGACCTACAAACAGTCTGACTGTTGTGTAAACTTCTTAAAAACCTTTTAAAAGAAACTATAGTTAGTAGCAAGTAAGAGAAACTTGTGGCAAAAAATACAAAATTCCACATTTTTGTAGATAGGAGCTTGAAACTTCTGTTATAGGGTTCTCTGATGCGCTGAATCTGATGGTCTGATTTTCGTTGATATTATAGGACTTTTAAGGGACCTTTCCCCCTGTTTTCAAAAATAGGGAAAATTTTCTCAGGTACTTTCGTAACTTTCGATGGGTAAGACTAAACTTGATAAAACTTATATATTTAAAATCAGCATAAAAATGTGATTCTTTTGATGTAGCTATGGACATTAAAATTCCGTTTTTTAGAGTTTCGGTTACTATTGAGCCGGGTCACTCCTTACTACAGTTCGTTACCACGAACTTTTTGATAAATTTCCAAACATTGACAAAATTCAGCCTTGATTTTCCAAAACATAGACAAAACACAGTCTTGATTCTACTTCAAAACTAAAAATCAGGGTAGTAGACATAATAAGAAAAAGAAAACACAACAATAGGTTTATTCGAGATTCCTTGAACAATAAAATTTTAATTTTAGACAGAGACTAGTAGTAATAATAAACCGATAAAAAAGTAAAACGTTCAACGGTTAATTCACCATTATATAAAACTTAAAGAAAAAGTGTTCTAAGTTCACAAGTTTCTGTCTTAGTCTTGCATTGGGGACATTCGGCCTTCTCTTCCTAAAAGAAAACAAATAAAATGAGTCCCAACTTGCGGATAATGTTTAAAGCTAACATTCGACTAACAATAAAATATTTTTATTCTATTATGAACACTTTCTTTTTATGTCTATAGCTTCTCTAAGGGCTCTAAAATCTATTTAAAGTTTATCTTTTCTTCATCTTTTACGTATTTCTGTTCTATGCTACTGTAAGATTCTTCATTGAGTTATAATTAAAATATAATTGAAAATGTGGATCACTTTCGATTTCCCATATTTTTTTTATTCTACACGAGCTAATAATATAAAGCCCACTTTTTCTAAAAGGGTACACAATTTATCTCATGCCCTTATGTTTTATGTTTCATGTTAGTTTCTTGTAACTAGGCAATGTTCTGCATACTAGCCTAGCCCTAACTATGTTACGATCCGAAACAAATTTAAAACATAATAATCTGCTTAATTTCAAAAATTAAAGGCTAATTTAAAATAAATATAGATTTTAATTAAAATGCAAATTTAAATAAATCAAAATTAATCTTCTTTTAAATATTTCTAATTCTTCTGGACAACGCAGAACCGTCAGTGGCCCTAGTTCTTTTCAATTCCTGTTCTTCCTTTTCCCAATTTCTTTTCAATACCTATTTGTTAATATATTATTCTCGTAAAATTCAAATATTTCTACATTTATATTATATTTGTATCTATATCTATTTATATCAATATTTATACTTTGGCCCATTTTTGTGTAGTTTAATATTTCTTTTCTGCAAAACAGCAGCAGAATCTTTTTTCGCAAAAATTTTAAAACCAAAGCATGACGGAAATGATTGAAACTGCATAAAGGAATCTCAAGAAACAAATTGGCCTGTTAATGCCTGAAAGAAACTTCCAAGAGAATTAGTAAACAAAAAAAATGTACGGTATCTAACTTCCAAGAGTCTTAGAATGTTTAAAAGCATATTTTCTAATTTGTAATATTCTATACAAAATGTAATTTAACAAAGTACCGAATTTTCATACAGTTGTTGGTAAGCCATTAACGGATAAATTTTGCAAGGCACACTAAGAAAACTCGTGAAAAAATTGCAGCACATTCTGGCACACAGAGGCGCGAACTCTGTGTTCATTAGAGCACAAAGTGTTATAAAGGGGCTATTTGCCCAGTTAAACATCTAAACCTCATTATTCTCTTTTTGGATCATTTTTCTATGCTTTATTTGGGTCCCTTCTCTTAAAATTGGGAGGTGGGATTTCAGCATTCTTGGCCTAGACTTGGCTGTTTGATTTATTTTTCCCTTTGCAATGAACGATTGTAATGTTGCAATTGTAAAGACTTCAGAGTATTATTAAAACTTGGAAATATAAAAAATAGTTAATTGCTTTATTCTTTCCGAATTAAATCCATCCCATATCTCAGGCAAATCCAGTTATTTTTGATCTTGTTCGGAATTTATTTAAATGAGAATGCATCCTTCTGAAAACAAAGCATTGGAGTTCTCTTCTTTTTCAAGTTTGATCAAAAATCTGATTTCTTTCTAAAAGGCGGTCTGTAAAATATTAAATCTAAAAATCGAAGATATGCCACGAATTTAAAGCTTTAGGACTGGAAGAATTGCTTATATAAGATATGGAATTTAAAACAAGGATAAGTTATTATCAATGAAAAAATTAAAACTGAAACCAAAAATGACTCTGAAGGAAAAGACGAAACCTAAAGCAACATAAATTTCATTAATGTGAAGCTTGAAAACAGACAGAAATTACCACAAATTTTTTGGGATTACTGCCACCTACTGCAACCCTCCAAAAGGCTGGAGTATTGCATCTACTTTACTAACAATAAAATAGATAGCTTAAACTGGAATTTCTATTTAGCTCCCTAGTTTTCGTACATTCAAAAAGAATAGTTTTAAAAAGGAGAAAATATTGATAGATATGAGTGGTAATCAGACCAGTAAAACAAAACTGATTGTTATAAAGATACTCTCTTAAAGTTTGAACACCGTTTCACTTTCCCAAATGATATTGTTGGCTTTTTAGTACACAACTTATAAGCTGTTGCCAGAGGCAGCACAAATAAAGGTAAAGGTAAAGGATACGGCATTAGACTTTAAAATCCCTACCGGCGGTGCTGATTTCCGTTTCTTGGCCCTTCAGCCAGGAAGTGCAATGGGGGGCTGGGGGCCAGCCAGCCTTTGCTTTCGCACACCCTTCCTGTTTACCTTCCCCAGATTTCTCCAGGTACCCATTTAGAGCTGGGTCGACTCTGGCTAAGCTCACAGAGTCACGCCACTGACCCCCGTCCCAAACTGAAGAATTGGATATACTGGGGTTCGAACCCGCGTCCTCTCAGACAAAGGATCCCGAATCCAGCGCACCAATCCACTCGGCCTGGATTTCAAGGATGCAATCTTCTGGTTACCCAAAAAATATGTTTCTACGTAGAGGACAGGGATTTTTCTTTTTGCGGATCTTTGTCTAAGAGTCTCTTTCACGACAAAGAGAATAAGTCAGAGAAAAGAAGTGACAAGGGAAAGTCAATTGAAGGATATTTGTTTTGATTAGTCTCTCCTACAAAATTTTCAGGCCAAAATTTAACAAAATTCTCATTTTCAATGTATTAATTGTTTAATTTGTTTATTTTATCAATCTATTATTTAAACTATGTAATTAATATTATTCGTTTTAATTATTATTATTGAATTAATATTAATATTAGAATAATTAATAATGGGATAGGACAATAATGGGATAACAGGATAATAGGATAGGATAGGATAATAATTATAATAATAATATTATAAATAATTAATTCGTTGCAGTTGGTGGCACAATTATGTCACCAGAAGAAACAATTTTTTTAATTCTGATCTGAAACTGAGGGAAATAGACCATTTGTCCAAATGAAGACCTTTCTATTCGGAAGACACAAAATTTGGTCTCCAGAACGAAATTTGACTTCATTTACTCCTTATCGTTCAGGCTAAAAGATGAAAATAAAAAGATACCTCACAGGTGACTTCCAAAAATATGATTCCGCAAACAGGCTACTCCTATATCCATTTATCATTGTCGTTACTTACTTGGCAGCTGTGATGGAGTATTTGGTCTTTGAAAATATCTTGTTCAAATAATTTTATAGAAAAAGTATTTTAGGTTGTTGACCTTTTTAGAAGAATTGAACGTAATATAGAAAAACAGTACAAATCAAATATCCCTAAGACATTTTTGGAAACTTCTTGCTAAAAAGAGCTATCTCCCCAAAAGCAATATTTTTAACTGGACTGAATGAATAATTTTACCACCCATTGCAAAAAAAAAAAAAAATATCATATAATGGTGTATATAAAAAGAAAGGAAAATGAAGAAAGACAATTATAAATGACATCCAAACAATAACCCAAAAATAATAAAAATGAACGATGAGTAAATAATATAATCAAATGCGCTAGGTTTGATAAGGGCTATACTTAGGATTTAGTGAGAAAGCAAATCGACGTCCTGTGAGAATAATCTAAAAATAAGAAAGGGCTTGCATATGGGGGGCTACACGAACATTATAGACACGCGAGCAAATACTAGGGTTATAATATGGTTTCCACTGTCTCCATGAGTAGAAATAAATCGAGAATGGAACTACTTACCAAAACTTTTCTCCAGCATTCTTCACAATGAATATGCCAACAAGAAGTTGAAACGAGAGGGTTCATATATCGGTTCTGAAAGGTAAACACTATTAAAACCATAATCTAAGTACCTTTTTACAATTTTTAAAAATTCAAATTGGAATAGGAAAAACGTTATTTTCAGCCAAAAACCAAACACTTCCCATTTACGAAAATAGACAAAACCATTAGCAGGGGGGGGGGCGGTCGGTGCTTCTACTTGAACGTACCCAAAACTTCAATTCAAACGGATGTGCATATCAATAGGAATAACAGTTTTTAATTAAAGAAGTTCTTTATTTAGTCGTTTTCTTTTCAGAGAGTATAGATTTCAGGGTAAGATGACCAACTTACCATAAGTAACCTAGGTTTAATAAGAATGGTTCATAAATCAATGAGAAAATGATTCAGGCAATATTTTTCCTTCAGAGTAAAGAGGTTTAACGCCTTTGTTATAACGTGTAGACGAGTTTTGACATATAAAGACGCGTTAAAGCAACGTTATAACGTGTTATAACAGTGTAGACAATCCAAAATAGGTGATACAGCTTTTATTGAAATCACACGCTTTTTAGGGTGGGGGGGATATCTTTTCCTAAAATTGTTCAATTTTTTTCTGTTAACAACTTTGATTGCGTAGCTTCAAACTTAGGCAATTTTATTTATTTTAAGGCAGTATTAGGGCGTATTGGGGGTTGCAAAAAAAACTTTGCAAAACACACCAAAGATAGGTTGATACTTTTTTACGAGTAAGATAATTTTTTTCTTATTTGGGAGGGAAGGGAGTCGAACTCGGTACTCCCCCTGGATACGGCCATGAATCAGCACAAACAGAACATTTTAAATTATGTGTCTATCCATCCAAATTGTTTTCTAATCAATTGAGTCACCACATATAGTCATTTTGTCACCAACTGGGTCTTTATCAGAACCCACGGTATTTAAAGAAATTACCGGTTTTATCATTTTACAGCGACATTTTCCTGCATTCAATTTATAGGGTTTCTACAAGGGTTAAAAAAAAAACCTAGAGCCCTAGATAACACTGTTCACTGAGTCAACATTATTAGTATTTTGTTCTGATGTCACCTTGGCAAATTTATGGAAAATGTCAAATGAGCTTTAGGTTTTTTTATGGAACTTTTTTTGGAAAATGTCAAATGAGCTTTAGCCGCAGCTAAGCTTTAGGTTTTTGTTTCTTTCTAAATTAATGGAACAAGTAGCAAAAATATTTATATTTTTTGAATTTATTTATTGTCATATTTACTCACAGGGCCGTATCCAGGATTTTGTTCAAGGGGAAGGAAGAACAATAAACTTTAAAAAACGATTGAAAATTAGTTCATATGCATTTTTGTTAAGTTTTAAGAGTCAGACAAATATTTCGGGAGGGGGAAGAGGGTTCGAACCTACCTATACCCCTGGATACAGCCTTGCTTACTCAACTTCTCTTGCGACAGATAAGGTGTTCATAAGGGCTTCCAGGATAAAATATGTTTACTTAAAGTTTTGATTCCTCCCTTGACTTAATGGAAAAATGTTTTGTTTATTTATTTACTTTAAGGAATGCTTTACCTCATAACCAAAAAGACAGAAAAAAGAAAAAAAAACTTACATGACAAACTATGCATTTAAACTTTTTGGCAACTTCATTTTGGTCGTCTTCTAATTCGCTAATTTTTTGGCCAAATTAAAAATATTGGCCAAAAAGTTCGACTTTAAGGAACACTTTACCTTATTACCAAAAAGACAGAAAAAAGAAAAAAGCTTAAATGACAAACTATACATTTAAACTTTTTAGCAACTTCCTTTTGGTTGTCTTCTAATTCGCTAATTTTTTGGCCAAATTAAAAAATTTCTGGCCAAAAAGTTCGACTTTAAGGAATGCTTTACCTTATAACCAAAAAGACAGAAAAAAGAAAAAAACTTACATGACAAACTATACATTTAAACTTTTTGGCAACTTCCTTTTGGTCGTCTTCTAATTCGCTAATCCTCGACTTCAAAGCAGTTAGGACCTGAGTTAGGCTTCCACTCGCTGAGACACTTAAGTCTTCAGGTATATCAACCATTTCTGTCTGAGTAGCTGAATCTTCAGGGGCTTTATCAATATCTTCGTCTTTCTGAAGAGGACTGGCATGGAACGTACCACTTAAAAAAAAGGCACAGATAAATAAGTGTACCCTTCCTTAAGCCCGTCTGTTATTTATGTCTATTTTCACAAGAAAAAATATAAAATAGCTTAGCGATTATCATTAGAACAGTTTCAAAAAAAATTGTCAGAAAAAAACTATATCTTTTTAGGATTACAAGCTTTTTAGTTCTGGGGGAGGGGTCTCTATCTCTCCACGGGCAAACATAATAACCTTAATTTTTTAGGTTGTTTATCCTTATATTTAAGTTTTAGGTAATTTACCTATGGTAATACCTATTTACCTATGGTAATTGTTAATGCCGTTGATTGTTCTACTCTGCCCTCAATACGCTCATTGGAACTGATTTTTGTAGTTTATGGCACTTAACAGACAATTGCAATTATCGAACTGCGTTCAAAAGGACTTGTTGAAAGCACTTATTTACTCATTGTGTTTCAGAGCTCACTAAGCGTTAATTCATTCTTTTATAGATAGAGAATTGTTGATATTTTCATCTACCAGTAATTAGCTAACAATATTCTTGATTAGTTTTAAATGTTCTACGAGTTTACCATTATCTTTTTTTTTTTTTTGATTTTGCTATAAATCACTTTGATGATCGAGACTGTGTTCAATCGAGAACAATAACTATGTTTATTTAATGCGTTGTTGTAATCAATTACAATAAGCTCTGTTGAACTCAGGGTTAGTATGTTGAATATTCAACGAATGAGTTTTAGGAACTTATAAGAGTGAAAACTGGTACTAGTGTCTAAAAGGAAAAAATCACCAGCGTTGTCTAGTACTTATTTCTTTTCGAAGACTAAGGTTATACATTTATTCCTACACTAGCTTTGACGCCGGTAGTACGGTAAATCTAATAGGGTAAAAACGCAATAAAATCTCTTTAACATGTTATAGAGTGTCTAAGCCAGGTGAATAAAACTCTCAGATTGAGCGGAAACCGGTACTAGCGTCTAAAAAAAGAAAAATCGCCAGCGTTGTCTAGTACTTGTTGTTTTGTTTTTTTCAAAAATTAAGGTCACACATTTATTCCTACACTAGCTTTGCCACCAGTAGTACAAGGAACCTAATAGGGTGAAAATCCCAATAAAATCTCTTTAACATGTTAAAATCTCTGTAACATGTAACATGTAAAATTCCTGTCCAACCTAAAGTATTGAAAAAAAAAACACATACTTTTCAGAAGTGATGTCCCTAAAGAAGTATAAACCAGAGAAGGAAAGAGAGAGAGATATGAAACAAAAGAGGTCTCAGATTGAGGTTTCGCAGGAACTCTAGGGAATGGAAATTTTTGGACTCTCCTAGATAAAGATGGTGCTATGCGTAATCCCCCTGAATATTCTCCTCCCTCTTACAATTCTTCCCTTGAAAATTCTCCCTATAAAATGGAAATTGAGCAGCCAAAAAGAAAGTATGACAAATAAAATTAATAAAGAAAAGAAGGAATTTCGGAATGTTCTACCAATATTCCAACATTTTCAAGGATAGGGGAATATTCCAAGGGGGATTCCTGGGGAAATGCATGTAACCCCATATAGTATATACTTTCTAAATACCACAGCAACACCCCAAAATGACTGTCTAGGGGAAAAGGAGTTTAGATCATACACGCACGCAGGAGGCGATATCGTAATTTTTACAATTTTGCCACAGTTTTCCTATATTTTCGTATGATGTTCCAGTAAATACGTTACTTTTGTAAACACTTACTTTTGTAAAGGAGATGGATGACTTTGAGGGCTAAACTGTAATCCTTCTTGTACGTTTCTAGAATTGCATCTTCCTCTGTAAGGTTGACTCAAACTTGCGACTAAAATATAAAGGTTATTTATTTATTTTGTTATTTATTATTATTTTATTATTTGGTTATTACTAAAACATAAAGCTAAATTTTTTGATTCAAAAATGTTTCGGCACAAAACATTGCTTATTTTTCTTAAGAACAAAGCCGGCTTAAAAAAATATTAATAAAACTAACACTAATCTTTATTAAAATTGATTCTCTATCCGAATATTAAACAATTCCTCGTAACGAACTGTAAGTAAGGAGTAACTTGGCCGAATAGCAACCAAAGGTAAAGGTAAAAGGTAAAGAATACGGCATAAGACTTTACACTCTAAAGAAAACAGAATTTTGATGACAAGACACATCACAAGAATTCCTTTTATGCTGATTTCAAATATATAAGGCTCATTAAGTTTGACGTTGTCTATTAAAATCGTACCCTAATTCGGAAGAGAGGGGAAACACTCCCAAAAAGTCAAATGATCTTAATGAAAATCACACTATCAGATTTAACATATCAGAACCCCACTTTAGAGGTTTTCAGGTCATATCTACAAATATGTGGAAGGTTGTATTTTTGACCAGAAGAAAGATCACGGTTGCGTGTTTATTTGATTTTCTGTTTTTGATTTTCTGTGTTTCTGGATTTTTATTACTTTTTTTCCAGGGGTGAATGTATCAGGTCAATGATCATAGAAGATCGGGAGAAGACTCATTAAACGGAAATAAAAAGTTTTAGTGTTCTTTTTAGATAACCAAAAAGACTGAAGAGCAACTAGTCTCCTCTCACGTCTCTTTTTCCTCCAGACACTTCTGATCAAAATTTTTAGATAGCCGTTTGATTCAGCATAGTCAAAAGGTCTAATAACTATGTCTTTGCTTATGACAAGACCCCCACAGTCCCTGGAAAATGGGCTGTGAGTTATGTAATTTGCCCGTGGTTACCATATGGTATTTGTTAGAATGAAATATAGGCTTACAGAATTTTAGGATGTAAGATACCCTATCTAAACTATCCACAATAAAAACAAAGTTGTTTTTCATACGTTTGTCGGATAAGCTTCAACACTTAATGTAGGTATACTGACAAAAATGATGCAAAAGTCTTGTATATACTCTAGCTAATTTAAGTTAAAATATAAAATGATAATTTTTTATAGTCACCAATGATGCTTAGCCTAAGTTTTGTATATACTCTAGCTAATCCAAGTTAAAATATAAAATAACATTAAAAGGATATTTTTTAGAGTCACTAATGATACTTTAAAATGGTTAACGGTCTGTCAAAGGTAGCCACGGACAAACAAACAAATCTCAACTTGGAATGCAAATTCAGAACAAAACTAGGGTATAAGATAAAGGAGCCAAATTTTTCTAGGAGCCAAATTAAACTCATTTTCATGTTGTTTTTTTTTTTTTTTTTTTTCTTTTTTTTTTTTTTTGTTAATCACCCCATACCGTGATATTGATATATTTTAAAAAATATTAGTTTGACATTTCATTTATACGGAACTTTCAAGAGTTGTTTCTTACCAGAAAAAGAACTTTCTGAAATTGAAGATTTCTCTTTCCAGTGTTTATTCTCAAGAATATCTGGATCGCCATCAACGTCTAAATGTTCTTCGTCCGTATCGTTTGGCGTTCGCTAAAATAAAAAAATAATAATAAAAAAGGACGTAGAAATTTTTTTTATTATAACAATCTCACTGTGTTTTCGAAGACATCTAGAAACTCACGAAAACCAAAAACATACCAATAAACCTGTTAATGACTACTAGATGATAAATTCATAATTTTGTATCGTGATTCAGATTTACAGTACATGTATAACTGCACGATTTATTTGACGACACTTTTTGCTTCAAACTTGAAAGAGAGTTCATCTGGAATAAAGATAAACAAATTTTCTTCGCTCACG
The DNA here is from genome assembly GCF_032884065.1 of Artemia franciscana. Taxonomy (NCBI): domain Eukaryota; kingdom Metazoa; phylum Arthropoda; class Branchiopoda; order Anostraca; family Artemiidae; genus Artemia; species Artemia franciscana. Next base: position 29,492,104 of record NC_088876.1, on the reverse strand, counting down.
GCTCATTTTTTAAATCTTATTTCCTATTAGATTCCTAATCATGACTGATATATTTCAATAAAGTATTCTTATTAATGATAATGAAAGTGACTAGCATTCACCGTATCATTATTTTTTATGACTTGGGGCTAGTCTTTGCCAATTATACAGTTACCAGTTCTATGGGAGGCTTAGTCAGACAACAAATCAACATTCTGTGTTTACAATATTGCTTCATAACGTAAGCAACTCTAGAAAAGGGTTGGAGTATGTAACCTGCAGAATTTTTACGTTTCAGAACTGTATGCGTTGCAAACCATCTTACAAGCGTAGTAAACCGTACCACCCAGAAGTGACCCTGAAACAACTACGGATAGGCTGGACAAGAAGTCCCTTGGACGAGGGGTTCTTCATTTTAAAAATCATGTGCGTCAGGAGACACTTGCCAAGTGCGGAAGAAGTATGTTCTAGATAGTTTAAAGCTTGCCATATGTAGTGCAAGGAGTCTCAGAGTAGCGGAAGTGTGACACAAAGGGTAAAACAAGCTGTCCTCCAAAATCTACACCCTCTGACAGAGAGTGAACCACCCCTCACCTTTGGGATCATGAAGAAACCAAACCTTTAAAGATAGCCTATTCGAAGCTGAAATATCACAAACAAAGTGGCAATTCAATCATAAACTTTAGTGTCTAATTACTGTATTTTGATAGAAGCGTACTGATTATGTTAATAACCTATGTATATCTAATGTAACAAATAAAGACCTTAAGGAAGAGATGACAAATTCCTTCCTAACTAAGATATAAACGTCGTAAGACAATAAACACTCGTTTGAATCTTCAGTTTTTCACAAGTGTACGCTATTCAAGATACAGCCTGCTATAAATTTGGATTAAGGCATACTTTCGTGCTTAAATGCAAAGTGCTGTTACAGGACAGTGCGAAGTGATGTCTTAAAACGACGTTCAGTGTAAAGGATGTTATCAAATTCCTTAAGAAAATAAAGCAAGAATTAATTGTTTCTAAACACTTGGTCTTGTTTCCGGGAGGCGGAATTAAATACTTATATGTTTTCGGGATGCAGAAAATACTTCCGCACCTTTCGAAATGCGAATGACACTCCGGGGAATCAGCTGCGCTACAAACAAAATGCTTATGGAAATTGGGGGAAGGGTAGGGTAAAAGATTTAATTTGAAGGTTTACTATTTGCACAATCCATTTTGCCGATCAGCATTGAGATTTCGACTAAATCGTAAAATTGTCACAAAATTACCTAAAGTTGGGTTGATTTTATAGTTTGCAATCTGTAATAATGAGGGTTTTGACAAATTTGACTTCAGGAATTCATTCCTACTAGCACAGTTAGCGGGGGAAAAGGTAGTGCTAATTTCCCCTCAAAAGAAATCCACAGAAGCGAACTTAAAGTTAAGACATAAATAGTAAACGATAATGTTACTACGTAGCTGGTTAAATGTTACCACCCACCTGTGGTTAAAAAATCCACAGAAGCGAACTTAAAGTTAAGACATAATAGTAAACGAAAAATGTTACCACCTAGCTGGTTAAATGTTACCACCCACCTGTGGTTAAGAAATCCACAGAAGCGAACTTAAAGTTAAGACATAAATAGTAAACGATAATGTTACCACGTAGCTGGTTAAATGTTACCACCCACCTGTGGTTAAGAAGCGAACTTAAAGTTAAGGCATAATAGTTGACGATAAATCTTACCACATAACTGGTTAAATGTTACCGCCCTTAACCTAGCTGGTTCCCTCCTTCCAGAAGAATTCCTAGTTAATCCCTTGTTTACATGTTAGACTAGTGAAGATATGCTGGTATGTAATTTGAGAGAACTTAGCAAAAGATAAACATTATGCCTCGGGCAGGACTGCCCTGCTTGGGGCTACAAAATCAAGCAATTGTCTTCAAAACAACCAACGCAAAGTACATAAAATCTGGTTCTTAAAAGTAATAGGGCAGAGACTTCACTAAGAAAGAAGGGACTGCCTACGAATCTATATATTTGTGAATTTAAGCTTGCATTCAAACATTCATTTCTTTTTAGGGGCTCAATTTTAGTATAACTCGGCTTTCTCTGCTTTATCTTATTAGCTCTTTTAGTGACAATTTATCCATTTGATCATAAACTGTACATTCGAAATAGTAAATTTTGTTCTTGGCAAATACTAACTTTGCTTATTCAAAAGTAATTACAAAAAAATTATTAGCGTGGGTGGCCTTCTGCAGCGAAAAAAGTGTTATGAGTGAAGAGGGAAAACTTTTTCAAGGTGTAGTTTCCAAAGTAGAACCTGGTAAATGTTGGACTACGGTTTTTAATCTTATTGCGCATTTAGGACTGTAAATATACGCTGCCTTTGTCTCCTCGCCTCACTCGTTCGGGTCTCCAGACCTTGTAAATGTAGTTTGACTTCTCAGTTCCAGCTTTTTTAGCTTGACTTTGATTTGTCTTATGTTTGTGTTTTTTTTTTTTTTTAATTTGAATAGCTTTTTTTCTATTCTCATGTTCTAAAAATCATTCTGTATAATTTTTTATACTTCTATCTAAATTAAACTAATTTATTTTTTAGTATAAAAAAACACACGTCACTTGGTAAAAAACAATACTTTCTTAACCAAAAACAGTGTTTTTTATTATCAGATCAAATTCACCAACAAAACGGTAAAACACGGTAAAACAAATATTATATTTACAAACATGACCAGTTTAGAATTCCAGCTTGAAACATATGTTTATTTCGTTTTGCTCCTTAAAAGTCTTTTTATCAACCGTATGTAACGAGAAAAATATATTTAGGTGAACAATGGAAAAACCTAATGAAAAGAACTGAGAAGATGGAGGACTTGTGACTAACTCGAGGAAGGCTGAAGAATTTTCTGCGTTATTCTCTCTCTTGGCAAACGTAACACTAAAAGTATCAAGGAAAGAGGCGGTTTTAGGGGGGCAGAGGGTTATGCAGTTTTTAGAGGTAGGGGGCACCTAATCAAAAATAAATGAAACATGGGTGAAAAACCCACACAAAAATATTTCAATTACTAAGGCACCAAACCACTGAAGAAGTTGTGGCTTTCCTTTGAAGGTATAGTTGTCTTTGGGAATCAACAAATTATTGACATTTGAATTTTCACGGACAAACAGTATTGTCAAAGTTACCTAATTAGTTTTGCTTATTTATTTTGACGTTGCAGCAGCGCTGACAAAGTATAGTACTTCCCTCAAAGCTTCATAATTTTGGAAATGGCAAAAAAAAATCGAAAAAAATTATCAGGTTCACGATATGAATAGATTCCAAGATGGGTCAAAGGGGTAATTTATTTTTATTTTAGTTTCCTCGGCAAATTAAAGCACTTTTCAATACCTTTCGGACACACTCAACAATATGGGTACTAAAGTCTTCTGAAGATCCAACTATCCTTAAACTGCAAATCGGACATAAACTGGAATCAGGGGCTGAACATCTTTCTCCCAGATCATCGCAATCACCGCGCCGTCTTCTTGACTTACATCGAGACCGACCAATCCGATTTGTACGAATTCGTTGCAAAGTCTAGAGCGAAAATTAAAAATATTATTATTGTAATTAGTAATAAAGAGTTTTGTTTTAGGACAGGAATTCCAGAATTGATGGACTGTTGAGAATAATAGGCTGAAAATTGGGGACGGGCCTGGGAAACCATTTGGGGTAGACCCAGTCCTTAGATAACTAAGCTTAGAAATAATGGTTTCACAAATAATGGCTTCACAAATAATGGCTCGAATAGAATGGCTCAAAACAAGAAAAATGGTTGAAAATACCATTTCTTAAGCAACCATTACAGAAACTAAGCAAGAAGTTCCATTTTTTAAACAGCCTTTAAAGAAAAAGTAAAAAAGGTAAGTAGTTGGCAAGTGTTACCAAAAAATTGATATGCTTCAAACAGTCCGTCATAACGATCTTTAAGCAATGAGCAGCTCGGCCCAATTGTAGCTGCAACTCTAAAGAATATAGTTTTGCTTAACAATACATTAAAGAAATTGTATTTTTATTTTGATTCCAAATATATAAAATTCACGAAGTTTGATGTTACTCATCAAAAGCTAAGAGTCCTAAAAAATTTATCTGATTTTCGAGAACGGAGGGAAAAACCCACAAAAAATTAAGCAATCTTGATAAAGAATTATACCAGCAGCCTCAGTATATTACCGGACCTTACTTATAAAAAGCTACAAGCCGGAGAAAATATGCTTTATTTTTGATAAATGGAGGAAAGCATCCCAAAAAACCCAAGCGATCAGGTGATCAGTGGAATTTTGTACTTTTTTGTCTGACGAAACATCACGGATGCGTGTTCATTTTTGTTCTTTTCTCAGAGTTGATCATATGGTCCTATAAGATCGGTAAAGGGCTCATTTGATCGGAAATCGAAAGCTATAGCGTCTTTTTTATGTGATCAAAAGGGATTGGGTTGGAGTAAGATGCAATTTTTTAGAAAATTAAAGAAGAAACAACCCATAAATTTAATGCCAAAAACTCAAAACAATGACTTACCATCACTTTAATTTAATTAATTAATTCATTTATCAAATCAATAGTTTTAACAAATTGGAAAAAAAAACACGAGTTCTTAGAAGTATCATGTCTAGATGTAAGTATATCTAAAAGCCAGCAGTATCTCACATTTGGCAAGATTAACACATTTGTTGGATTATTTACACGTGTTATTATAATACAGCTGAGCATGCACGTACCAAGGGGGCATCTAAGCCAAGCCCCCCGCCGCTATATCTCATAATATTTGCAGCTTTTGCTTGATTTTTCTATAAATTTAACTTGATTCACTTGTTATCACTAATTTGGATGACACACCTAACCCTAACAGTATGACCTTCCACTACCAAGAAAACACCCTAAAAAAGAACTATTTGAGACGACGCCAATTGCTTGACAAAATAAAAACAAAAAATGTGTTACAACATTGTAGAATCATAAATAGTATTTTGTCTAACTATTTAAAAAACATAAAAACAGTTACATGAGTAACTCAAGAAGCTATCCAGGTGTCAAAGCCAACCCAGATTTAGAAGAGGGTTTTTATTAATCCGACAGAGATCTTGGGTACACCCATGTTCGCTCTCTCTCCTCCGCGCGTTTCCGTGAATTATACCGGTTCGGCTAAAATTCTTGAGATTCTTTACCATTTACCAGCCAATTAAGTTATAAAAAATTGTTTGTGTAAATGAAATTATTTGTTGGTTATATATCTTCTGACATCTGCTCCCAAAGGTTCACATAACAAACGGAAAAGAAAAAAAAATCCTTACCTCCCATCTAGAATCTTGCCTACATTCAGAAATGCCTGAAGGACCAGGACTATTAGAAATAGGGGAATGGTCAACAGGTGTTACTGATTTGCTTATTCTTTCCAAACTGATGATCTCGCTGGCAAAGTGAGACTCGATGTCTTGAGGACGAACATTAATGCCGCATACTGGACAAGCAGAATCTTGAAAGTGCCGTTTAAGACCTGAAAGAATTTGGATACTTTTATATGGACAGATCTGTGGGAGCAGGCGTGTAGGCGACGCAGCACGGGGTTAAACCTTGAGAACAACTTTCAAAAAGTGCAAATTATATAGAAAGTCTGATATTGCTGGACTAATAGAAAGTACAAGGATATGGGAGAGGCCTGAAGGACCCTTCCTCTCGTTGCGCATGCGCTATTATAGGAGCATTAGTTTTGAGACTGAAATATATGGGCTCTTTTAAACTGTATGGGAAAACATTTTGTTTGTCTGGGGGGTGAATTCATGGGTAATTCTAATGTAGGCGTCCTGCTGGTAATTTTAGAGTAGAGGGGTTATGTTTTGCATTGGATTAGTTCTGAAGTGCCAAGGAGGCTTTAAAACAAGAGTATTGAGCTGTTAACTATACTTCTTTAATTAAAGTCAACGTTTGAATTTATTTAAATTTACTAATATTAAAATTCTCTTTCTCTTTTTTCTTCATCCTCTATCACATTTCTCTCTGTCTACGTGTCTTTCCTTCTCTTTTTCTCTATCTCTCTGTCTCTCTCTGGGTTTGCTACTAATACTTGTCCAAGACCTGGCATTTGGGTAGTTTTTTTTTGTTTTTTTTTACACAATCAACAAAATCAAAGATTTACGGAAATGATATTCTTAAACGCTGTTAATAGTAGCCTTTCTCTTTCATCAATGTTGTTAAACATTGATGAAAAAGATAATAAATTACCTAAGAGTTAACGGGAGAACATCTGAAACTGAAGCGTAATTTATTTCTGTGTAATTATTTTTGAAAACTGGTCTGTTAATATAAAACCATTTCCTAGCACCAGAAGCTTGGATATTTTCCTTGTTTTCTCTAGAAATTCTGTCCCTTTTTCTACTAATCGAGTGATTAGCACGCTAGACTTGAAACCCTTTGTCCGTGAGGACGAGGGTTCAAGTCCTAGTGTCGCAGGTTATTTGGTTTGGAACGGGTGTTAGTGGCCTGACTCCGTAAATTCAGCCAGAGTTGACCAAGCTTTAAATGGGTACCTGGAGATATCTGGGGAAGGTAAACAGGAAGGTTGTGTTAAATTACAGGATGGCTCACCCCCAGTACCCCATTGCAGTTCCTGGTCGAAGAGCCATGAAACGGAGATCAGCAACACGTATAGGGAATGTCATACTCTTTAATTTAGCTCTTTAACCATTAGCTTACCCTATGGAACACAAAAAGTTGCAATTCGAAATGTTTCTTTTTTTCTACGTAGTTTTTACCTAAATATGTTTGTTCAATCACAATTTGTAGTAACCATGGTATCCAATTAAATTGCTTATTTGCCTCAATAAAGTTTATAGCCACAGTAAAAAAAAAGTAACAGTTTAGTAAGAAAGGAAAAATAATCATCAGAGGTAAATAATTTTTTAAAACATTCGAACCCATCAACAAACCTGATAAATTAGCTTTTTTACGACCCTTTAAGCCACACTACCTATCTAATTTATGTACGACTCAATTTATTCAACCTTAGATTTCATTAATGAAACTCTGTATAGCTAGACTCTGAAAATCCCCACAAGGAATTACCCAATCACTCGCCCATTCAGAATGTTTCACAACAGGCACATAGTTTAGAGGCCGAGAGGACAATCAGGTGAACTCGGCAATTATTCAGCCCCCTCCCACCATAAAACTTCAGAGTTTTTCGCTCAAAATATAAAAAAATGTCTGAGGAGTAATTAGTTTTCAGTTACCAGGGGTGACTTGGGGTCTCCGTGCTGTGGAAAACTATATGCGTCAAACCAATTAATAGTTGAAGTCTCTGACAAAAAATGAAACTCCCATTAGAGCATTTTATGAGGGGTAGCAGGTAACTCATTGACCTCTCATATAGTATTATTTATAATGTAAAACATGTATGTTTATATGTGATAGAATCATTCTATTAAAGTTTTGGGGAGTAAATCAGCATAAGATGTTTGAACAATTTTTTTTTCATTAAGTCTTTCATGTTATGTTTTATTAGTGGAAGCTTTTTACACTTTGAATCATTTGTATTTTTCCTGCCTTTATATTATCTTATGGCACCAATGAACGTGATCACTTTTAAAATGGCCCTGCTCACGGAGAAAAAATTTCACGTCAGAGTGCAATATCTTTGGGGATACACAACCTACTTAAATACTGCATCAGAGAGTATTTTACTCTGAAAAGCAAGGGCGCATCTAGGATTTTCGTTTGGGAGTGGGGGGATTCAAAAAACTTTAAAAGCAATCAGAAATTTGTTTATAGCCTATGTATTTTTGTTAAGTTTTTACGGGTAAGTCGGACGAAAATTTCGGAGGGGATTCAAAGCCTATATCCCCCTCTATGTGACCTTGCTGACGAGGTGCAAGATCCCTTTAGAAAGTTTTTAAGACCCATTTCTGATTATATCTACCTTGCACCGAAATCTATCTAAACTGGACCCATCTTCAATCAGATTCATATGATTGGCTAGTTCTGATTAGTAAATATTGATTCCAATGTAGTTTTGTTTTTTTTACTGCAAATTATTAATATAGAATCAGTGAAGTCAATTGGGGGGGTAGTTGTGGTAGTGTTCTTTAAATTGCTTGTTCTCCCCCTAGATTTGGATAATCTTTGTTTGTTTTTTTTTTGGGGGGGGGATTTTTTGTACAAATATTGTTTTTGACATTTTTCACTAGAAAGATTAGGAAACAATGAATTTGCACCACCCCTAAATTTCAATTAACTGACGCCATTGTAACGAAGCTTTCTGGTTAGCTGGTTTTAGCTGAATTTAAAATAAAATTCAAAAAATTGAATTTTGACAATGAGGAATTTGGGAATGGGAATTTAAATAAATTTTATTATTATTCCAATTTTGGTATTATTTAAACCTAACTATGAACTGAGCCTCAGAGGGCCTTTGTCCTTTCTCTGGTCACTTCTCTCCGCAGAAACAGGAACTATGAGCGTTTGTTTCCCGAAACAAGCATTATCTGTCATAAAATTTTGTCCTAGACCCTCTATATCCAGTACAGTCGATTAGTTCATTCTTTATATACAAGAATTCAGAGGAATTCCAAATTAATTTTCCGGTTCCAAATTCTGAAATGAAGTACGTATATTTTAATAACTACTAACATGCACTTTTATAACGCATCTTCTAAATTCAGGCAGAGGCATGATTAGCAAGATGAATTGCGTTGGGTAGCGAATCAATCAAGATTGACACAGCCTTTGCTTGATATTGCGTGAAATTATGTATTAAACTACCGTAGATATAACGTTCATAAATCTATGTCACCAGCACCCTTGAATCCCTCCAGTTTTGAAGCTGGGGGGTGGGTACTTCAACTTTCATTCTAATCTGATAGATTAGGAAACTGTGACCATATCAGTTAAAAGGTATAATTACTAAATTTCTGTTAGAGGTAATAGCTGGAATTTATAAGATTGTTTCTATACCTGTTTCGTACAATATAGGACAATGCTTTATTTCAGTTGAACAAACTGCATATCAAAAAAGAGAGAGACAAAAGAACCAACTAGTAAGCCTTTTTGAAAACACTTTTTCCAAATCGGGATAAAAAGCGTTAAAATTTGACCGCATAAATCAGTGACCAACTTTTTGTTAGGACAAGTGATGTCCGAGCCACATTATAATCACACCTGTAGGCAAGGCTGTTTAGGAGAGGGGTTATTGGGTTTGAATTCCCTTCCCAAAGTTTGTGTCAATCGTCATACTCATAAAGACACAACAAAACTGCATTAAAAACAAATTGTTGATGTGTTTATAAAGTTTTTCCACCCCTCCCCCCCGGAATAAAAATACTGGAAACGCCCTTGCTTGTAGGTAAAATTAAGATTGCACACTATTTCAGCGCCTATAGTGTATCTTGTTTGTAATTTATTGGGTTTTCAACTTTAAAGCGTAACCTTAATGATTGGCCGACCAGAACGCAGATTTAAGGCATAATCTTTTGTAATCAGAAAATATGAGAGTTTCGAACACACTTATGTTGATTTTATCTGGAGTGGCGTGGGTGAGAGACGTACACATATTTTTGTAACATTTTGCAGAATTTTTAAAAAGAGCCTAAACCCCTCAAAAATGACATTAGTTTACTGTGAAAAATTCCTGCAAGTTTGTTTTCAAAATAATATTGTATTGTTCAGACTAAGGAAAATAATACTTACCATTCCTGAATCAGCTGCGAATGGCAATTTTTTCGATATTTTTTTTTTTTGAAATATGCTTTAAAATTTATGGATACTATGGGCTGTTTTGAGCCCTTTAAGACCCATTTTAAGGGGGTCAAAAAGGAACTTGCCACAAAAGTGATTATTAATGAGTCCAATATTACACCTGTAGACAAACGTGGGAAAATTTTAAAATAACTCGGGAAATGATACCCACGGGGGAGGACTTTAGCCACTCTCCTAGATACCCAAGCATTTTCGAATGGTGCAAGTTTTGTAACTATCGAAGGAGTTTTTCAAACTTATCCCGCTTGGAAAAGTCTGTCATAACCAGAAAAATTTCTACGGACTCCCTTGGCACCAGGCGTGTAAAATAAAATGCAAATACAGTTTAATATCTATAAATATATCCTTTTGCAGAAAGTCCGCTGATTCCCTCCCTTAAAGTTTAAATATTTATGGATATCTGCTTTGGCTAGTCTACGCTGTTTACCAATTAAATATTGCACAGCATAGGTAAAAATGTCCTTGAAGTATTTTGATACTTGCCCCCCTTCCGAATAAAAAACTAATGATTTCGTGGAACATAAAATAATTAAAGTCTCGGCACCAGAGCAAGTTTCAACTTGTTTCTATCAGAAGGATCATATCCATTCGTTCTTTCGTGGCCATAAACCTTGCGTCACCTCCCAAGGGATAACTTAGGTATATCGTAGACGCCACACCAATGGTTGTGAATCGCCCTGATACAATTCTATAAGCCTTCTTTTATGGAGCCATCAGCAGTCAATCTGGGTCATCCTTAAATTGTCGGGCGCCAGTCATAAGGAACGTGGGAGACGAAGATACTGATAGGCCTTCAAAGGACACCGAATGCAAGCTTTCCGCGATGCCAAGATAACCCCTACTATCACATGGGTGCAATAGGGAGGTTTCTTATATGGCGTATACTTTAAGCAGACGCTATTTATGTAGCCTTGAAATAGTGTGTTAAAAATAACAATTTCAAAATTGTCTCAAAGTGGATCCATTTTGACTTGGAATGAACTTCTAAAAAAACTGATATGATATCAAACTCTTTTTCCCGGAATGATTTCCTGAATTGAGTGACAAGCACTTTTTCTTATGTTTCATGCATGAATATTTTTTCCCTAAAAATAAAATTATGGACAAGTCACATGAAATGTTTGATTCCAAAATAGAGTTTGAACTTCAGGGTCCAAAGACTCAAATGTATGAAATCTCCTCAGTCAGCATATAAATGAATTGATATGCTCTGTATGGAATCTTGAGAGAGATTAAACAAAAAAAAAAGAAGTTTTTTAAATGAAAGTAAGGAGCGACGTTAAAACTTAAAACGAACAGAAATTACTCCGCATATGAAAGGGGCTTTTCGTCCTCAACGCCTCGCTCTTTACGCTAAAGTTTGACTCTTTCTCTTAACTCGACTTCTTAAAAATTTAAAAACTTTAGCGTAAAGAGCGAGGCATTGAGGACGTAAAGCCCCTTTCATATACGGAGTAATTTCTGTTCGTTTTAAGTTTTAATGTCACTCCTTTCTTTCATTTAAAAAAATTTGTTTTTTTGTTTAATTTCTGGACGTTTTTAAATTATTTTTTGATCTTGACTCTCCGCGTATAAATAATTAAAACGAAATTTGCATATTAATTTTTTGGGCTAAATGGGTTTTTCATAGTTATAATTGGAAGATTTTGAGAAAAAAGGAGCGAGAGAGGAGGCCTAGTTGCCCTCCAATTTTTTGATTACACAAAAAGGCAACTATAACTTTTAATTTTTTACTAACGTTTTTATAAGTAAAAAATATACATAACTTACGAATTAACTTACGTAGCGAACTTCTATATTCGTATGTTTTATTGCGTATATGAGGGGGCTCACCCCTCGTCGATACCTCGCTCTTTACACTAAAGCTTAAATTTTGTCCCAATTCCTTAAGAATGACCCCTGAATCACAAAGGCCGTAGAATAAATAGTTGAAATTACTAAAAATAATTTAGCGTAAAGAGCGAGGTATTACGAGGAGGTAAACCCCTCATATGCGTAATAATTTTTGTTCGTTTTAAGTATTAATGCTGCTCCTCACTTTCAGTAGAAAAAACTTTTCATATTTATTTTTTCATTGTTTTTTTAAATAATGCTAGAAAATCCTGCGCCCCCTCCATTGAAAGTCTCTTCCCCCATGAGAAGTTCCTCCATGGAAATATCCTCCCGCGTAACCCCTCCCCCTCAACTCTCCACCCAAACCAAAAAAATCCCCCTGAAAACGTCTGTACACTTCCCAGTAACCATTACTATATGTAAACACAGGTCAAAGTTTGTAACTTGCAGCCCCTCCCACGGGGACTGCAGGGGAGTAAGCTGTCCCCCAAAGACATAGTTATTAGGTTTTTCGACTATGGCGAATAAAATGGCTATCTCAGAATTTTGTTCCGGTGACTTTGGGGAAAAATGAGCGTGGGAGGGGGCCTATGTGCCCTCCAATTTTTTTGGTCATTTAAAAAGGGAACTAGAACTTTTAATTTCCGTTAGAATGAGCCCTTTCGCGACATTCTAGGACCTCTGAGTCGATACGATCACCCCTGGGAAAAAAAAAAGCAAAAAATAAACACGCATCCGTGATTTGTCTTCTGGCAAAAAATGCGAAATTCCACATTTTTGTCGATAAGGGCTTGAAACTTCTACAATAAGGTTCTCTGATATGTAACTTTTGACGGGTAGGACTAATCTTGATGAAATTTATATATTTAAAATTAGCATTAAAATGCGATTCTTTTGATGTAACTATTGGCATCAAAATTCCATTTTTTAGAGTTTTTGTAACTATTGAGCCGGGTCGCTCCTTACTACAGTTCGTTACCACGAACTGTTTGACAAAAACATCTACAAAAACACAGCATTTTTTTTATTTCTTAACAGGTTTAGTTTTCCCATTGTTTTCATTCTTTTTTAAATGGACATTTTGTCCTTTTCCCGCTTGTTGACAGGCTTGGAAAATAAAAATATAATTTGGATAATGGGATGGAGTTGGAGCTTGGCTAGCTGTGTTGGCCTCAGGTGACTTGGTGTCGCGGTATATATATATATATATATATATATATATATATATATATATATTAATGTGATTAATATTTTAATACTGCTTATTTTCTTATTTCTGTTCATGAACTTAGCCTTGAGGCTCACTATGAAATGTTTCCTCTTGGGCATAGAATATTTCTTGAAAGAACGGCAGTGCTCAGACTTCAGAATTATATGTATCATACCCAAATTTGGGTACCTACCCAAATTTGGGTAGGTACCCAATATATCATACCCCCATATATAGGTACCCTATATATCATACCCCCAGATTTGGGTATATATCATACCCAAATCTGAGGATTTTCATTTCTGAAAATCCTTTCATTGAGGATTTTCAAATCTGAGGATTTTCATTCTGTCTTTCATTTTTGAGCCATGTTTTAAGCATTTCTAAACCCTAGGAGGCTACCTGCCCACTGCAGAGAGGCTGTTACCATATGCTTAGCATATTCTTACAAAATCTTAAGGTCATCAGTCTTCAAGGAAAAACATGATTTTGTGTTTTGTCAGAAATTATATAAATTATATTATGTCAAATTAAATGTTATCGCCAGAAAAACTGTTGAAAAAAAGATGATCAGAAAAAGTGTCTATTTGCATGATGTTTTCCATATAACTCCCGTGAGTTTTCTGCAAAAATAGTGTGAAGAGGGATAGGCTCTATAAAAAAAAAGGTTCGTTCTACCAAAAAGGGTCATATTTTTTCAAACGTTAAACAATCGTGTGCCTGTTCCATATTTATAGTCTTCTAAGGAGAGGGCTGAAAAATATTTTCCCTCATATTTCGACAATCTTGAGTATCTTGCAATCTTTTCTTGTTTTCGAAAGTATCTTAATTGATACTAATAAGATATTTGACCAGCTATTTTTGTTTTATCTTCCATAAAACTCTGTCCCCCTCTTTTCGAAAATTTATAATTTTTGAAGAATACTTTTTTTGTTTCCCCTTTCTTCGTGTGTTTAGGATTGCAACACAGACCACAGGTCAAGGCTGTATCCAGGAGGGTGAGGGGTTAATGGGTTTAACCCCCTCGAAATGTTTGTCTGGCTCGTAAAATGTAAAAAATACGAGCCAGTATTTTATATTGAATATAAACATACGCTTAAAAAATTTGAATCCTCCCAGAAAAAATCCTGGGTGCATTCTTGCCTAAAAAGGTATTTTCATAATTATTACAAAATTTATTTTTGTATGGTGATATTTTTGTCACTACAGGCAATTGATTTAAAACTAGTTTAGCCATTATGATCTAGTGTCTCTGATGAGAAAATTGTATTCTGTTCAACATATAAGATTTGAATACCAGAGTTTCAACTGTTGCAAATTGATTTTCATCTGAAAAAGTAACGATCACCGACGGAGCAGCAGGGGATTAAGCGCTGTCATCCAAAGCATTACGCGTGTAACCCCCTCTTTAATCAAATCTCATAATTCATACAAGGATTTTATACTGACATTTAAGAATGCTTTTACTCCTCTCAAGCGCGATAATTTGAAGACAAGTTCCCAATTGATTTTTACCCCCCTCTTGCCCCAATGACTTCTTGTTATGCAATGCTCGTCTTGAATTGTGAATTAAGTTGATATTCACAAACGCTGAACTGAATATAACAATAGGAAAGGTTTGACATACTGATTGATTCATTGGAAGATGCTTAGCACATATTTTTAACTGGTACGTTTATGCATATGAGAACCACTATTTAAAAAAAGTTTAAAGAATTATAGAGATATGGGAACAATACTAGAAATTATCTAAAGCATTAATTAGAGCATTAGTTAGTTATTTTCAATTTTCTTTTTAGAAATAATAGCTCATTCAGGCATGAATGTAGGAAGAACTTCCGGGCCTTACACTCCCATTTTTTTTATAATTTATAGTTTTCTCATATTTTTCAAACAGTTCGCTGCCATTTTTTTTTTACAAATTTGTGGGTAAGGTAAAGGTAAAGGTAAAGGATACGGCATTAGACTTTACAGTCCGTACCGGCGGTGCTGATCTCCTTTTCTTGGCCCTTCAGCCAGGAAGTGCAATGGGGGGTTGGGGGCCAGCCATCCTGTGCTTTCACACACCCTTCCTGTTTACCTTCCCCAGATTTCTCCAGGTACCCATTTAGAGCTGGGTCGACTCTGGCTAAGCTTACAGAGTCACGCCACTGACCCCCGTCCCAAACTGAAGAATTGGGTACACCGGGATTCGAACCCGTGTCCTCTCAGACAAGGGATCCCGAAACCAGCGCACCAACCCATTCGGCCAGGACGGCCGAACTCAAATTGTGGGTCCTCTACTCAAAATGCTGCCCTCTCAAATTAACTGCTGAATATCTGCCCGAACTTTTTCTATAAAAAATAATCATTCAATTCTTACTTATAATAACATTTTTGCCACCATTAATAACTTTATGCTGGAACCTACACAAATCCTAACTTAACGCAGTTTGATGTAATTTTGCTTTTTGAGTTTATCACCCGATAAAGATCCTGGTGACAAGGGCGTATCCAGGATTTTTGTTCGAGAGGGGGTGGATAGGGGCGATATTTTCCTATTTTGAAGCTATCCTAACACTGAACAATGCCATACCTCTTCAAGGGAAAAGGTTGATAGTGCCATCTAGGGTAATTTCAAAAAACTAAAAATGCTGATTTTACAGGACTGGACAATGTTATAATAAACCGTCTTTTTCTGTGAAGGCCAATCAGTGGCCCTGAGTAGAACCATAGACAACCTTCCACTCAAAAAGCCTTTAAGACACTGGAAAAAAAGGTACTTTGGTTGTTTCGTCAACAGAAAATTTGGATCTCTGAAATTTATTCAAAAACTAATGCTCGTAAGTACACGAACGTAAACACGAAATCCAAATCGTCAATTTTTGGAGAGATTCGGGACAACCCTTGGAAATTCGTGGATAGTGGAAACACTGCTATAAAATCCCAAGAGGACACAAAGAGGGAGAACGGAAGATGGTGTAAAGACCCATTCACAATAAGATTTTTCGAATGCCAAACTTTAACTAATGCAAATTTGAGCCAACAAGAATTTTCCATAGAAATTTTCAGCCAATCAGAAAGTTCTATGACAATCAGATTGGCTGAAGTTAACATTAGCTGAATCTTGGTCTCAGTAAAAATCTCTCTGTAAATGAGTGTTAGGGAAAAGTTCTTCCCGGCGCTCATTTGCCCCTTTAGCTATCAACCATCTTTGCCTGTGGAGTAAATGACAGGCATACGAGAACAATGCCTTACCACTGACATATATTTGTTTTATATTTGTGCACGATAAGGCTTTTTTTAGAAGCAACTCTAATCTCTATGTTTAAGGAATTTGAGATAAAAAAAAAAACATGAGGAAGAAGCGTATAAGTTGGGTAAGGCCTGATTTTACTGAGATACAGAGAAAGGGGCGAGGAACTCTAAAAGCATATGTAAAAAAAAAATCTAAAACTGAATGGGATTCCAGACACAGATTTTAGAAAAAGAAAACTTCAAAAGTGCCAAGGCCATATCCACATGGGGGTAGGGGGCTTACCCCCCACCCAAGAAACGCTTTTCTGACACGTAAAAACGTAGTAAAAATGAATATAAACAAATTTTTGATGTGTCTTTAAAACTTTATTGTAAAAATCCCCCAGAAAAATTTGACACCACCCCTCCCCCCCCCGGAGAAATCTCCTGGATACGTTCCTGAAAAGGGCATATAAAGTCTAGCAAAATATTAAATTAGGAAGTTCTCATCTTTCTGCCAAATCGGAAAAAAGTATATTTGAAGCAAAGCTTAATAAATACCTGCTTCCTCTCTTTAGCTCATCCATATTAATGTAGTATTATGCTATTATGAAATTTGCTTCTGCAATTAATCCCATTTCAATTAGTTTTCTACTTTGTATTGTAGCCTAAATAAAGGTACCAGAAACTTACGTATGAGATCTACACCTAGCCAGGTAGGAAGGAAGTGGCCTTGGGCATGTATCACCTTAAATGTACCCATATGCAACTGGTTCATCTAATGCAGCTTGTACCCTCAATAAAAATCTTATTTGAAGTTCTAGAGTTCATCCCTCCTTCTCTCTCCCTTAGAACTATTTTTTGCACACACTTGAAGGATACACCCGCTGATTCTCTTTCATTCTAATAATTCGCTAAGTAGATACTGCAACGACCAGAAATTGATTATCTTATTTACTTGAACAGAAATACAAAAGAGTTCCTGATAGGATACCCCAGCTTGACTCTTTATTATTGATGCTGCCACTGATATGATTGATTAGCTGTTGAGTTCCTCTCTGTCTCTTTTTTGTATAACTGATTACTGATACTTTTATAAAAGCTGGGGCTATCATCTGCTTAAATGAGCGTCGAAACTGCGCTGACATGTCACACTCAAATGCATTATTTGTCAATATTTGGATGCTGTAGACGAAAGTATTTTCTTAGTTTTTCATTAGAAAAATTTCCAGAACGACCCATATTTTTTTTTGGCTAAGAATGTACTAGGCTGTGCGACCATCCTTCAAGTGGCAAGATATTCACTGGTTTTTAAGTGCTCACTTCGATAGATCTTTGAACCAATTGAACAATTTGTCCATTGGGTATATTAAAAAAAAAAAAAAAAAAAAAAAAAAAAAAAAAAAAATCAAAAAGGAGATTAATTGGAAATAGAAGATTTTGGTTTCAAAGTTTCATAAATCAGATGGAAAAATACCGGAAATTTCTTATAGAAGAGGGATCAAGGGGTGGTCCAGTCCCACTTGGTCTACATCTCTGAGCATTTTTTGTTTCCCTACTTGTACCACATTTCTGCCTCATCTTGCCTCTACATGCCACAAATGACAAGCTTTGTGCCCCGCGTGGTGTGCATCCCCAGGTGCAAAGAATTTCTTAAATTAGGTGAACAGTTCTGAAGGACATTCGTAAGTTCATTTCGGAATGGACTTCGGGTGAATTATTACAGGATTTTAGTTACAAGATCATCTAATGCTTGATGAAAAAACGGCTCTTGTCATATTCTGGGATCAATCCTCATTTGGAAGAAATATCCTTATGAATGCATAACTTAAAATGGCAATATATTAATTTGAAGCTCATGGCTCAAAAATTAAAAAAGCGGACTAGGTCGAGGTTGCTTCCAAATGAATTGACTTATCTGTTAACGCAAAATGAGTTAAGATCACAATTAATGTGCTCTTTTTGTGCAGACTCTCATTCTGTTGTTACAATTATATTCAAATACATTTTAAAATGAAGACTCAAATGTCGTACTTTATAATGTCAAAAGGAGTTAAATTCACTTTTTTGTAACATTTCTCAGCTAGAGCCTTAGTTTTTTCGTCAGGGTATGCTTAATTTAAAAAGTTGGCTAAATTATAGATTGTCTTTGTATGAAAAAGTTATTCCACAAGTTAAAACAGCAAGGAACAAGCATAATTTTTTTTCATTTTTGTACTATCTGGATTACAAAAGTTCAAGATTAATCCAATAAAAATTCGTTGCAGTGTTTTAATGCCACCATGGTTTTACGCCACCATATGTTTCCCGCCACCTTTTAATTCAAGTAGGTCAAAATAGATATAGATATAGACATAAGAACAGACATAAACATAGAAATAGACATAGATAAAGACACAGATAGAGACAAAAACATAGACGTAGACATAAACATAGACTAACCTAACCTGTTTATTCTGACCCAACTAAATTTCTTGATGATACAAGATTTCCTGGGTGGTGGAAAACGTACGATGGCGGACAACCGCGGTGGTGTTAAAACACCCACACCATAAAAACTTGTTAGAGTTTAGCTATTTTTTTAGATCCAGTTGGTCAGACAGTGAAGAGGATTAGGCAAACACAAAAAAAAGTGACAGATATTTGGACTGATGTTCAAACAGTGGCAACATTGTCCGTTCGAAATAACAAAAAGTATACGGTCAACATAATGAAACCTGGAAAATTATAAATAAAACAACTAAAAGTAAAATATATTAATAAATAACAAACAACGACTTGATATAAACCATTTTTTTTTTATTTTGGCTATAACAGCGTTGTCACCATGTAGGTTATTTGATTTTTAGTTATTCTAAAAAGGCACTGAAAGCTGACTGTGAATGTTTGTCAAAATATATGCCACTTATGTTTGTTAAATCTCGTTTTTTCTTCTTTTCGATATTTTTATCCAAAAAATGTGGATGGTGACCGTATAAGACATAAATTTGTTTCATTAAGATGTAATGTATAAATGTGCCCCCTTCCAAAGTAAATTCCAGTAAATATACATGCCATGGAATTTTTAGATTAAAGCGTTATAGTTTACCATAACGAATTGATGTGGTAAACGCCTAAAGTTCTTATGCGTAAATAGGCCCGCTAAAAATGAACTGGGCCCCTTTTCAGGCAGGTGCACAGGCATGTTCTTAGGAGGGGAGGATAATTAAAAAATACTTGATAATGTGAATAAATGGCTAGAAAATCAGTAATTTCTAGATTTCGGGGAGGATGCGGGTTTAGTAGCCCCTTCCTTCTCTCAGCGTACCTTACGTGTTTTTACCTCGGCCATCCAAAATTAAAACATTTTCTACGAAAGCGAGGATTTTCAATTTGATGTACTATATATTATTTTAAATTGTATGCCCAGCAAGATAAGGCGGTGATGAGCCATCTACCCTGGGAAATAGCTAGATATTCTCTTTTGTTTATATTCTTATTGAAAAAAAAAAAAAAAAACATTTCCTATGGTTTTCCGTGTAACCAAGTAACCTGATTAGTTAATAGAATTATGAATGTCCGAGACTCATAATCAATTAATAGAACAGTATAAAAGTTTTTAAGAGAAATATTACAATTATTCAAACAACATCAGTGAACAATTGCGATGCAATAACTCTATTTATTGGACTCAATTTTTCTCTCTATCAAAGATATGGCTTTAAATCATAATGGAGGATTAAAACTGTCAAACACAGTATTTACAAAATTTATCAATTCCTAATATTAAACTTGTAGTTCCCTGAACTTTCTACTCGGACGAAACTACGAATTAATCAAAGTGTAGGCACCAAATTTTCCATCATGTCAAACACTAGATCTTATCACTGAAAGTATGTCCAAACTCAGATACGAGCATAATCCTACATAATCATCAATTTTAAACTGTAATAACAAAGTAGAATGTATATCTGCTACCGTATCACCAACTTTAAACAAATGTAATCTCTCCAGAAGGGACTTTGTGTGTTCAGTTAATCCGGAAATCCACCCCGCATCCATTTGCGTCGTCTCGTTAATTTGCTTAGAGCGATAACAAATGATCGTTTTAGAAGCTAGATTAAAAAGCCAATTTGTCAACAAATGGATGATAAAAATATAGTAGAAAACGACAAATTAGACTAAAGGACTACGTGATTTAACCAACGATCGGAAACCTTTATAGTTCAAAAATCCAAAAAAACCTTTGTTACTTGTGTATTATTCAGAACACACTCAATAAGTGAAGTTAGATTCTTGCGTGAAACAAACTATAATGCAGGTATGTTTTATGAGAAAAACCGGTTTCATAGCCACAAAGACAAAATAAATTTAGTTTGCTACGCATAGTGATAGAAGATAGTGTCTGAACATGGATTTTGAAATGAAGATTTGGGATTTGCCAAAGACTGAAAAAGAGGCAATTATATTTTTCCAGGATAAGGAGTTGTTGCCCACAACAAAACAGTCCGTCAATGGACACAACATGACTTTGTACTCTTACGAGAAGGAACATTTGGAGAAGGAACGGATAGTGATCGAAGATACTTAAACTAACCTAACTTCACTTATTGAGTGTGTTCAAAATAATATACAAGTACCAAACCTTTTTACGATTGAAAAACAAAATTGAATGAGGAGTCGTATGTTACGGTGGTGAAAATTAGGGGGGGGTAGTTTTTTCGAAAAGAGTCCTTTTCTGTATTTCAGTAGTCACTGAAAAAAATGCCAAATTTGCTCCGAAAATACTGAAAAACACATTTTGCCCCCCTCCTCCAGGTTTTTGTGAATCGACGCTGTTGTCGTAGTTAGGGCGTTGTTGTCCTAATATTCAGCGAAGAATATCTATTCAAATATCAAACGCATAACAATACCGATGATTAACTTGAACATGTTTTTGTCTAGCCTAATTCGATCAAGACTAGGTGACAAGAAATTATAAAGATCATTAACATGGAGGTAAAAAACATCTCAAAATTTTTTAAGAGCAAATGTATGTATTTTCAACTTAACACCGAACCAAATAGTTGGCAGTTAGAAATCAATGACGTTTACTTACTGATGAATAAAGCGTGTATGTGCAGACGCAGGATTACAACACCTGAGAGTTCAAATTAATTTTTCAAAATTCATCCACGATCTATTTTTGCCAATTGTTTGCCAGGCAAATTGCTCGTTTAAGTTGACTCATAAGCAAAAATTTGAAAGCACGACGGGGCGTGATGCATGCAAGAGTGAAGCAACAATAATGCCCGTGTATCGCACATGAAACTTTCTTGGGAATAACTCAATAACAAAACTTAAAAACACGATGAGAGGAAAACGTGGATGAAAATTGGGTTGAGTATATCTGATTTCCAATTATTCATGCTGACGGATTTGTGAAGAGAAGTTTTCATATGTTTGTTATCTTTACTCTTGCTGTTTTTGCTTTGCAACATCCATACCTTGAATGACGAAGAGCCTCTCTCAGGAACTGCACTTTGACAACAAAAGAGCTACATGGCAACAATATTGCTCAAGAATCGTACTAATTTCCTTGGAAATAAGCCAATAACAAAAACTTAAAAACACGATTAGAGAAAACGTGGATGGAAATTGGGTTTAGTACATCCGATTTCCAATTATTCATGCTGACAGATTTGTGAAGAGAAGTTGCCATGTGTTTGTTCTTTTTACTCTGGCTCTTTTTGGCTTTGGAGCATCCTTATTCAAAATGACGAAGGGCCACTCTCAGAAATTGTACTTTAACAACAAAAGAGCCACATGACAACAATATTGCTCACAAATCGTAAATGAAACTTTCTTGGAAACAAACCAATAACAAAATTTAAAAACACGATGGTATGAAAACGTTGATGTAAATTGGGTAAGTAAATCCGATTTCCAATTATTCATATTGATAGGCCAATGAAGAGACGTTTCCACATTATTTTTATTATGGCTCAAACACAAAACTCAAGGGACTAAGTGTTATTATTTTGGTAGCTCTATTTAGGTTCTGTGGCACTCAGTTACAGTAGCAACAATGGCATGTATAGATATTTGTTGTTTTTATTTCTTAGTTTCGGATTTTGTTTGATTTTAGGTTATTTAGTTACCCCAACTGCACTTGCGTGCAGTTGGGGGAAGGCGATATAAAAAAAATTTAGAAGACGCAACAAAATCTGTTTACATGCATTTTGCTATTTTTATACAAGTCAAACTAAAATTTCAGGGGGAGCTTCAAACTGGGCAACACCACCCTTCACCCTTGGATACGACCCTCGCTGTGTCGTCTTCGTTTACTTTAACGGTACACTTACGCTATGAACACGGAAACAGAAATGGAAAGAACATGGTTTCAAAAGCCTATATCAACCCAAATCTTTTCCCAAACAGTTTGTACTAATACTATGCTCCTTTATCCTTTTTTTCCCAGTGGCTTCAGTCGAGGAGAGCGGAGGAAATTACTCCTTGATTTCTGCCCCCCCCCCTCCTAGATTTTGAGGGATATCTTTTTGGGGAATTTTCATTGAGAATACCTTTTTTGGTATTTTATCCAATAAAACGACAAATTCGTCCCCCTAAATTTGAAAAGTATATTTTTCCCCCAACCCTAACAATTTTTTCAACCCTGCTTTTGTCACTTGAATTATTATTAATTGAATATTAATATTAATTATTATAAATTATGAATATTAATATTAATATTAATTAATGAATATTAATACATTATTATTGAATTAGTCCCAATTATTAAGTTAAGCCCAGGACACATAAATTGCGCAGTAGTTCCAGATAATTTAGTTTTTATTGACACTGTTGAATATAGCTTGCTTAAGCATAACTTTGTTTTCTGATTATGGACAATGTCAACAAATGTAAATAAAGAATTCTTTCATTGCAAAAAATCGATTTTTCTTTTATTTAGATTGTGCCATGGAAGGAACATCTTCAGAAAGCTAAATTTGCCTGTAATTCACTGGAGTTTAACCCTTCACCCAGCAACCTGAAAAATTTAGTATCAAATTCGACCTGACAGAAATACATATTCAGCGAAGTAAGCACCTTCTTGGCGGAGCCACAAAGGAATGCGAAGTTCAAACCAGCGTTGCCAGCACTTCGATTTAAAATATACTCGTTTTCCGACCAAAACTGTACTGAAAGAGGTTAGTTTGAACCACCCGAACAACAGTTTAAAACTTGCCGACACAGAAAAAAATTTTTCGATAAGCTAATACTTGAACTGCTATCCAAGTCAGAAAGGAGCAAATGAAACGAAAATATACTGGAAATTTTGGATTGTACCACAAATTTTCCTTGTATCAGGACCTCTAAATTGTACCAAAAAACGGTAAATTTGTAACACGTTGGCAACGCTGGTCCTGACCACCAAAGCAAGGTTGAATAAGATCAGGATCGTGTAAACTAAAATACAAAATAAAAGAAGATGAGCAAGTTTCATGAGAGAAAGACAGTTAATGTATATTTTTCCCTCTTTCCTAAGGGAAAGACGTTAAAATGTAGCCATGTACGCACAAAGGCATAACATGGTAATCACTGAGGTGGTTTAAGGGGGGTGGAGACGGGGCACTTACCCCGGGCGCAGAAATTTTAGGGATGCAAACTTTCAAATAAATAATCTAACAGCTTATAATAATTTCGTAGTTTTTGAAACTTTACCTTTTTTTGAAATAAAGTGAAGGGTGCAGTTTGCAATAAGTATAAGCAAATTGAATCCGAAATTCTCAATTTTTCTGCTTTTTCCCATACAAAGTAAGAAAATTCAGATTCAGATACATTAAAAATTTTGTAAATTAATGAAAATTTTGCTAAAATTTGGCGTGGAAACATTTGGGAGAGAGGGGGAGGGGTGCCGATAAAGATTTATCCCGGGTGCAGGAGAGGGCAGAACCACCACTGGGTAATCAGTTTATATTGTTCAGTGAAACAAACCAAATCTTCTTTATCCTATAAAATTAATTGTTAAATAACTAAAGAAACTAAATATTTTAGTTTTTTATCACAATTAAATTATTTGGAACAACCTCTTTTAATTTTTATCGCAGCAAAAAAACCTTTTATTGCAACCTCAATAAGGTCCTGAACACCGCTGAAATTGGAACCGTATGTATGAATAGGCTTTACAGATAATTCATCACCTTACACTACAGTTTAACTGCCGGAAGTAAAGCCCACTGTCTTGTTTCTTAATGGACTCCGCGCAGGTCAAAAGAATTGATAATCTTTTCTTTTCACTATCTCAGTACCTACATTCTGCCCTCAAACTACAAGCTAAAATGAAAACTTACTATGTAAGGGACACTAGATAGGCTATTATTAATGAATTGACGCTTAGTTCCGGGACACATATTTTAGCACTGCTTGTTGGGAGATAACAATCTGTATATATGACACGTCATATTCTAGCGGAAAGTTTCTAGGTTTGAACCCCCCCCACCCGAAAATTTTGTCTGACTAAAAAAATACAACAGAATGCATATAAACAAATCTTGTTGCCTTTTTAGTTGGTTTTCGTAAAACCACCTCCGAGAAAATACCTCCCCCCAGACTGAGGACACACCCTTGACACAATATTAGTTTGATTGTTCAGAACTATTTAGATATTGTTTGAAAGCTATCGACATAGCCAGCTTTTTCAAAGATGACATTGCCGAGTTCTCAGAGCTTTTTTTTTTTTTTTTTTTTTTTTTTTTTTTTTTTTTTTTTTTTTTATGAAATGGTTAATGCATAGTGGGTACAGCAAAACCGCAAAATTGTGTAAATCAAATCATTCTAATATTTGGTCGGTTCAAACATATCTACAGAACTAGAAAGATGGAACTTGAAAGAAAGCCTTTTATTTGCTTTAACGGATAAGTTTTAACGCTTTAGTTGAAATATTAAATAAAAGAGACATTTTTTTATTACTGAAAGTAAGGAAATTAAAACTTAAAACGAACAGAAAATATTCCATATGTGAAAGGGGCTGTCACCTCCTCAACGCCCTACTCTTTACGCTAAAGTTTTTTATTGTTTTAAAAAGTAGAGTTGATAGAAAGTTTTTATATATGGCATAATTTCTGTTCGTTTTAAGTTTTAATGTTGCTCCTTACTTTCAGTTAAAAAAACGTCTTTTTTTATTTAGTCTCTAAACATTTTTGAATTAATGCAGGTTTTGATTTTGGCTCACCGTTCATGAATAATTAAACGAAATTTGGATATTAATTTTACTTTTTTAAGCAAAATGGCCTTTTCAAAGTTTTTATCTGACAATTTCGACAAAAAACGGCGGGGAGGGGCATAGTTGTCCTCCAATTTTTTGGTTACTTAAAAAGGCCGCTAGAAATTTTAATTTTATTTACGACCGTTTTTATTAGTAATAAATGTACGTAACTTACAAATTAACTTACATAACGAACTTCTATATTCGTATATTTTTATCACGTATATGAGGGGGTTCGCCCGTTCGTAAATACTTCGCTCTTTACACTAAAGTTTAAATTTTGTTCCAATTCTTTAAGAATGACCCCTGAATCACAAATGCCGCTTAATTAAAATAAATAGTTCTTTTGAAATTACTAAAAATACTTTAGCGTAAAGACTGAGATATTAAGGAGGGGATGAACCCTCTCATATACGTAATAATTTCTGTTCGTTTTAAGTTTTAATGTTGTTTCTTACTTTCAGTTAAAAAAATGCTGGAAAACTCATCGCCCCCTTCATGGAAATTCTCTTTTACCATGATAAATTCCTCCATGGAAAGATCCCTAGCGTAAACACCTCCCCCAACCCCCCACCACCAGGAAAAACTTGAAAACGTCAGTACACTCCCCAATAACCAGTACTATATGTAAACAATGGGCAAAATTCATAACTTGCAGCCCTTCCCCCAGGGACTGTGGGGGCTTAAGTCGTGCTCAAAGACGTAGCTATTAGAATTTTCGACTGTGATGAATAAAATTACTGTCTCAAAATTTTGACCCGATGACTTTGGGAAAAAATGAGCGTGGGGGGGGCCTGGTTGTCCTCTATTTTTATGGTCACTTAAAAGGAGCACTAGAACTTTTAATTTCCGGTAGAACGAACCCTCTTGCGACATTCTAGGACCGCTGCGTCAACACGATCACCCCTGCAAAAAAAAACAAATAAACACGCATCCGTGATCTTTCTTCTGAAAAAAATAAAAAATTCCACAATTTTTCAGATAGGAGCTTGAAACCTATACAGCAGGGTTTTCTGATACGCTATATCTGATGGTAGGACTTTCATTATGATTCTATGACTTTTAGGGGGCTTTTACCCCTTTTTTTCAAAAATAAGGCAAATTTTCTCAAGCTCTTAACTCTTGATGGGTAAGACTAAACCTGATGGAACTTATATATTTAAAATCAGCATAAAAATCAGATTCTTTTTATACATATATTGACATCAAAATTTCGTTCTTTAGAGTCTCGGTTAATATTGAGCCGGGTCGTTCCATACTACAGTTCGTTACGAAATGTTTGATTTCTACACAGTTGTTGAACCGTTTGACGGAAGCGCGAAATGCAGCTCTGTGGGCAAAGGATTGGAACTACTGAAGTTGGAGGTTGCCAATAGTGGTAAGGTCTTGATCAGCAAGGCATTTCTAAAGGTAATTGAAGTAAATATATGAAAAATATGAAAGGAGTAAATCGGAGTTCGGAGGGATCAGTTTCAGTGAGAAGGTTTGAGAAGAGTGAGGAAGAAGTTTGAGGAGTCAGAAACTGAGGAACCAAAATTTACACGGGTCAATAACGCTGTATTATGATGGAATTTTAAGACAGGAGAACGTTCGTGGCAAATATACGAGCCGAAAGGTAAGCCAAAGTAAAAAGTACTGCGTCAGTTGGCTTAAGAAAGCAACGACCAAAAGCGAATAATAATGCTGCCATCCAAAATCAAAAGGTATTCCTTATAAAAACCGGTTTTGAGCTGAATTCGAAGTCCAAAATTACCAACTACTTCAATTGATGAAATTATCAAAATCACAAGGCGTCATTTTCATTTTCAATTGTTTGAAATATAATCCTTCCAGTCATTTCTATGCAACCCCTGAACTTCAAATCGTAGCTGCGCGAAGCATGTTTATTCAAGGAAGTGCGTTACGATTATTTATTTATTTCTTGCTTTGAAAATGCAGTGTTGAATTTAGCACCATAGCAGAGTTTAACTGTAATTTAATTTGTCTTTCTTGCCCGACCTTTACTAACTACTCATACCCCTCTCCATCCCCCAGTCCTAGATATACTTGATACCTCGATATAAATTTCTTGGGAATTTTTTGTTGTTGTTCTGGTAAAACGCAACTCCAATGGAGACAACATATACGTGAAAATAATATATGAACCTTGCGTTTTCAGTGAGGTGGTGGTTAGCTAAGTCGGATAAAAAAATATAAAGGACACACGATCCCAAACACCAGCTTTTTCCGATTTAACATCGTCCTAAATTGTTAACTTTTTATTTTTGGCTTAGTTATTCCATCGACTTGAATGACAAACTCATGCTGCGGCTATCATGACAGGATGCTTTATCGACTCTAACTCCATTTTGCAACCCTACCTATCATGTTTAAACAACAATAGTGTCCGGAAGCAATCCCTCACCATTCTTCCCCAAAAAGTTCCTCTCCTTTCTTTATGAATGCCCGACAGATTAACCTTCACTTGGGTCTTCACTTCTAAATCAGCTGTAGTGGACATAATCTATGACTCGTAAATACAGTAGCAGTATACAATTCCGCGTCAATGCTTTTCAACATTTCGCCTTTTAGCTCTTTTTAGTTCCACACTATCGAACACACCAATTCGACTGTCGATCAAATGGTACTTGCTGATCCATTGGCTCGAATTAATTCGATTCTTCCCAAAGCTGGTTGACTCTTTAGATTAACAAAAGACTGCACCTGGGAAACTGCGCTTGTCCCTTTTACTAAAGGTGATACACTGCGTCATGCTGGCTAGTGTGCTAATTTAGTAGCAGGGCCCCCCTTTTGAGTGAGACCCACTCATGTCCTATTAGTAATGTGAGGTAATAAATTATCAGCCATCTGTGGATAGTGTTTGTACAAGGAATTTGTATTGACGCGCCCTACCTTGACTAACTGGTTGTAACGAATGGGCTTATTTTATTTATTTTTTTAATAATAGAATGGATGAATGAATTGATAAAAGGCTTATGACACATAACGGAATTATAAATATTTAAAAAAATTAATAGATTCCATGAACTAAAAAAGTCTTTGAGAGGGGGTAGGGGGTATATCACCTGATCGAATTTCATTTAGTCATATCCCGTGATTTCAATCACATAGCGGAGTTACATTGTAATTCCTATTTCAAATTTAAGTTTTAAGATCATAAAAGACTATACAGTTTTTTTGGAGGGGGGAGGGGTTGAGATGGAAATTTAGACCGTGTCTGGTTGGAATTGAAGACGAAATCTCGGGACTCGTAATTACTAATTTAATTATTTTCAGGCCTAAGCTTCCAAAAATAAGTTTGAAAGCTACAGCATGGATTTCAAGATACATTCTGGTTGATTTGGATTCCAAGCCTGCTTTAAACACTATTTTTACCTAAGTATTGTGCAGTGTCTGTCATAGTGGCTCCGGACTTTCGATTCTCTGCCTTCGGCCGGGAGTGTGATGTGTGACTGGGGGGGGGATCATCTGGAGCTTCACGTGTCCCTCCCAGATTTCTCCAGGTACCTATTTAGAGCTGGGTCTACTCTGGTTGAGTTTGCAGAATCACGCAGGTGACTCCCATTCCAAAGCAAATAGGCCTACCCAGCGATATCAGGACTCGAATCCCTGTCTTCACGGACAAAGGATTTCAGATCTTGCGCGCTAACCAAAAACAAAAATCGGAGAAAATTTGAGTTTTTAGGAATGAATAGATCTGATATGGAGGTAGGGGGCAGTGTTTTCATTGTGAATTCCTTGGTAATTTAAGTATGCTTGTTACCTGTAAACATGATAGTAAACTCTTTAGCAGTGGCATCATTGGGAAGGAGGGTAAAGGAGCCAGTCACCCCCTCTGTAATTCGTACAAAAAATTATTATACATCCCATGCGCCTTAACTCTCCAGATGTAGACCCCTCTTGCCCCCCTATAAAAATGCTGGAGCTACGCTCCTGCTCTTTAGATAAATAGCAACTTTTAAAACATTTTTTGGTTACAAGGATTAATGTTACACCTATGTAACACACCCTTATGAAAAGAAAAACAGACTCTGACTTTGGCTTTAGAGAAACATGATCACAATAAGCGACCACAAAAGTAGATTTAGTCGGCAATATGATACGGTATCAGCGTCTGTACAAGGATCAGCTTCGTAATGATAGTGGCATAAGACACGAGATTGAACAGGAATAGTAATTGATACTTTGCTACTGAATTACGTACGAAGTTTTTTTTGCCTCTTCTACAAGTTTCTTCTTATTTTCCATTTTCAGTCAAATGGAACATTTGCCTAAATGCTGATAGGCCCAAGACACACTTAGCGTTTTTTACCGCGCGTTTGTTTTACCAAGCACTTTTTTTTACCGTTGCTACTCTAGTGCGTATGCGCTGGGCGGTAAACATTGTACACATTTCTTCTTTAATTTGCATGTTTTGTCTTGCCAAACGGAACATATGCCCAGGAAGCTTTCATTTCCCCTAAATCCTCCCTTACGACATCCTCTCACTTCAATCAAGGACGACCTGCTTTTCATTTACCCCTAGACCGTTTACTGATAAGGACAATCATTGGAAATATGTCATCCTTCATCCGCAAAAACGCGACCTAACCATCTCAACCTTTCTCTTATTACAGGCCTAGATAGTGGAATTGATTGACACTTTTCGTACAGCGCTGTTAGAAAAAAAAACTATTTATATTGGTGTTCCTATTAAGTAGAAAAAAATTACTAAAAGCCCCAAGCCTTAGCAGCAGCCGAAGAGCAGGCTAAATAGGTTAATCGAGTAGAGATAGTTTCTAAAATAGGGACAGAAGCATAAGAAAAAAGGAGATCTCAAAAGAGAAATCACATGAAATCAAACAGTTCGTGGTAACGGACTGTAGTAAGGAGAGACCCGGCTCAATAGTAACCGAAACTCTAAAAAATAGAATTTTGATACCAACAGTTACATCAAATGAATCGCATTTTAATGCTGATTTTAAATATATAAGTTTCATCAAGATTGGTTATACCGATCAAAAGTTACGAGCCTGAAAAAATTTGCCTCATTTTAGAAAATAGGACGAAACATTCCCTAAAAGTCATAAAACCTTAACGAAAATCACACCATAAGATTCAGCGTATCAGAGACTATTGTAGAAGTTTCAAGCTCCTATCTACAAAAATGTGGAATTTCGCATTTTTTTTTTTCCAGAAGACAGATCACGGATGCGTGTTTATTTGTTTGTTTGTTTTTTTCTGTTGTTTTTCCCAGGGGTGATCGTATCGACTGAGTGGTCCTAGAATGTCGTGAGAGGGCTCATTCTAACAAAAATTCAAAGTTCTGGTGCCCTTTTTGAGTGACCAAAAAAATTGGAGGGCACCTAGGCCCCCTCCCACGCTCATTTTTCCTAAAAGTCACCGGATCAAAATTCTGAGATAGCCATTTTATTCACCATAGTCGAAAAACCTAATAGCTATGTCTTTAGGGATGACTTACTCCCCCGCAGTCCCCGTGGGAGGGGCTGCAAGTTACAAACTTTGACCTGTGTTTACATATAGTAATCGTTACTGGAAAGTGTACAGGCGTTTTCAGGGGGATTTTTGGTTTAGGTGGGAGAGTTGAAGGGGGGTTACGTGGGAGGATATTTCCATGGAGAAACTTCTCATGAGGAAAGAGAAATTCAATGAAGGGTGCAAGGGATTTTCTAGCATTATTTGAAAAAAAAAACAATGATAAAATAAATATGAAAAGTTTTTTCTCCTGAAATTAAGGTGCAGCATTAAAACTTAAAACGAACGGAAATTATTACGCATATGAGGGGTTTACCTCCTCGTTATACCTCACTCTTTACACTAAAGTATTTTTAGTAGTTTCAACTATTTATTCTACGGCCTTTGTGATTCAGAGGTCATTCTTAAGGAATTGGGACAAAATCTAAGCTTTAGTGTAAAGAGCGAGGTATCGACGAGGTTTGAACCCCCTCATATACGGAATAAAAATAAACGAATATAGAAGTTCGTTACGTAAGTTAATTCGTAAGTAAACATATATTTTTTACCAATAAAAACGTTTGTAAAAAATAAAAACGTATGCATATCAATAATTAATATGCAAATTTCGTTTTAATTATTTATGTGCGGAGAGCCAAGATCGAACACGCATTAAATAAAAAACATCCAGAAATTAAATAAAAAAAACAAGTTTTAAACTTAAAACGAACAGAAATTACTCCGTATATGAAAGGGCTTTTCCTCCTCAACGCCCCGCTCTTTACACTAAAGTTTCTTATTGTTTTAAAAATAGAGTTAAGAGAAAGAGTCAAACTTTAGCGTAAAGAGCGAGGGGTTGAGGAGGAAAAGCCCCTTTCATATACGGAGTAATTTCTCTTCGTTTTAAGTTTTAATGTTGCTCCTTACTTTCATTTAAAAAGCTTGTTTTTTTTTTATTTAATTCATCCAAAAGATGTACACCACTGAGACAAGTGTACTGAAAGCTGTAAAAGTGATTCTCATCAGCACAATTTTTTAGGGATGTTTTTTTTTTGGGGGGGGGGGTTATTTCGTTTTCCTCAATTTACCGTCTTATATTTGTGTCGCATTTGTTTGTATAGCAACATAAATTTGTTGTGAACCAGTTTGCAATCACTTCTAAAAGATTAATTACTTCCGAACTTTACCAGTACATGCTCTTCCTATTACAGTAAAATGATATAGTATCGAAATTCCCCCCTCTTGTATGCCCACCCTAGCAAACATGAAACAACAGACTGGTGATGGGGCACGGCAAAAATTAGATGAACAAACGCTTTTAGACGAGATTCGATAGCGCAAAGGTAAGATCTTCGTCTTAGAGAAGATTAAAAAAAAAAAAAAAAAAAAAAAAAAAAAACAATAAAAAAAATCAACTGAACATAAGGAGCAACATCAAAACTTAAAAAGAAAAGAAATTATTAAGTATATGTTGGGTGGGGAGGGGTAAAGCCCTCGTCAATATCTCGCTCTTTACGCTAGAATTCAAATTATGCCCCAAATCTTTAAGAATAACTCCTGAATCACAAATGTCATTTGATTAGATTAAAAAGCTCTTCTAAAAGTACTAAAAATTAGCGCAATGAGTGAAATATTGACGAAGGGTAAACCCCCCCCCCCGCGCCTTCCCATACATGTAATAATTTCTGTTCGTTTTAAGTTTCAAGGTTTAATTTCTGATCTTTTTTTATATAATGCTGGGAAATCCAGCTCCTCCTCCATATAAAATTACCTTCTCCTATGAAAAACTCCTCAATGGAAAAATCCTCCGACGTATCCCCCACCCTCCATCAGAAAAATTTCAACTGGAAACGTCTGTATACTTACCAATAGCGAATACTATTTGTAAGCAATGGACAAAGTTCATAACTTGCAGCCCTTCCCCTGGGGCCTGGGAACTATGGTGTTAAGCCATCCTTAAAGACATAGTTACTAGATTTTTCTACTTCGCTGAAAAAAAATGGCTATCTCAAAATTTTGATCGGGTAACTTAGGGGAAAAAATGAAAGTGAATTTTAAGGTGAAAATTTTCGCTCTTCGCAAGGTCGCAAGCGGCTTTCGGGAACAAATCAAGTTCTTGATACGATTTCTGATTAGGGTAACCAACTCTAATTTGTTTATTATTATTTTGGAGATTGTAATTTGATGTTTCTAGGAATTTTTCTCAAGATATTTTTGTCTTAACAGCTATTTTTTCTTTTGGTTCAAAAACCTTGTAATGGTTCAACACGCTTGAAACACTAAAAAATAAAGATAAAAAATTTTTAACGGAAATATTTCTAAAGTTTGCTGGTTTTGCGAAATCCTCAAGTTGGTCTAGTTACTGCTTCGGTGATTTTTTTTTCTCTAATCTACTGACTTTTGAAGTGATATCGATGTCATTGCAGGACATATCCTCTTTCTCAAACAGTTCGCGGTAACGAACTGTAAGTAAGAAGCGACTTGACCCAATAGTGATCAAATCCTAAATAAGAGATATTGGTAACACTTAATATACAAAAGGAATTGGACATTAATGCTGATTTTGAATACATAAAATCCAGTTAGTTTAATATTACCCATGAGAATCTACGAGTCAGATAAATTTGCCTGACTTTCGAAAGGCGGCACCCCCCAAAAATTCAGGAGATCTTATCAGAGTAGATCTTATGAGCACTATCAGAATTAGCATATCATTGAACCCTACTATAGAGCTTCCAAACTCCTATCTACAAAAATATGGAATCCAATGATTTTTCCTTCAATCGGGATACCTGTTTATTAGTTTGTTTGTTTTTTCCCCTAAAAGTGGTCAACTTGACCCAATTGTCTTAGAAGATGTGGAGAAGCCGAATTCAAACGGAAATTAGAATTCCTAGTGTCCTTTTTAAGTGATTAAAAAGATTGGAGTGCAACTAGCCCCCATCCAACGCCCTTTTTCTTAAAAGACATCTGATGAAAATTTTGAGATAGCAATTTTGTTCAGCATAGTGGAAGGTCAATAAGAGTGCCTCTGGGGATTACATGACCCCCCAGATGCCCTGTAAAAAGGGCTGTAAATTACGCAATTTGCCCATTGTTTACATATAGTATTTGTTATTGGAAAATATACAGAATTTTTGGGTAAAATTTCATGTGGGGGGGGGGATTTCTTACCTGAGAAATTTTCTGTAGATAGGAGAATTTCAAGGGATAATTTTAAATGGGGTAAGCGACGGGGTTTTCCCAGCATGACTTGAAAATACTCGCTAAATTTTGAATTTTTGTATAAATCCTTTAAGAACGACTCTTAAAACATATGATCGTTAAATTTGTTCGAGAACTTTTTTTTAAAGGATTTTAGGACTTTTGCGCAAAGAGCGAGGGTTGAAGAAGGTATGGCCCCCTTTACATACATAAGCTTGCAGTATATGCAAGAAGTGTCAAGGTCATGGAGGTAAAGCTAGAGGCACGATTGGAAACAAAGTTGACGCGCTAAGTCGCGCAGACCTATGACTAGAAGTGTTTCACCTCTCAGATTATCCTGGGGAAAATCACCAGACAATTCTGGTGAGATCTAAAACCAGATGACATCCCCCCCCCCAACTGACAATGCTCCTGTATGTGTTTTATAAATGTGTAGGTTCTTTGAAAGGAGTTGCACTATTTTGATTGCTAAAAGTTATTCAATCTGTGGTCTAGGCTGTAAAAAAAAATGAAAAAAAAAAAAAAAACGACGGAGACAAGTGTCCACCAATTCAAAAAACTGTA
This sequence comes from Artemia franciscana, assembly GCF_032884065.1. NCBI lineage: Eukaryota > Metazoa > Arthropoda > Branchiopoda > Anostraca > Artemiidae > Artemia > Artemia franciscana. Next base: position 29,457,638 of record NC_088876.1, on the reverse strand, counting down.
CTTGATGGATAAGCAAAGAGTTGAAAAGCGGCAATTAAGGTGTTAGGCAAAGGCAGCAGATTGGAAGACTCATTAAATCTGACAGGTTTGTCATTCATTTTCGGCCTATACAGTAGCAGAATAAATTCAGGGTGGCTCACGAGAAAAATATGAATTATTGTCTAGCGGTCCATTTGTTCTCACATTGGACAACTGACATAAACTGGAAGTTTTTTCAACCACCACAGTAATAAGCAACATCCGTCACGGAGTTAACACTCAAAAACTACCGCCACTTTCTTTACGGGGTGACAAGTTGTCGTGATTGCTTGTGTGGTCTTTTGCATCCAGATGTACTTCTTATAGAAAGTGAAGGAATTACAGGCTGTTGCCTTCTAAAAAGTCACGTTTTCATATGCCGTGGGCACATTATCAAGATATTAGTCTTTCCATTGTTCGATTGTCTTCAGTCGGATATAAAGTTGTCAAGATATGTCACTAAAGCTGGAAGCGCTATGGAAAATTGGGGTTTGCTTTTGTTGACTCTTTAGTTACGGCTGGTGATTCGACGGTAGCTCCAAAGGGGATTAGCTTGCTAATCGTGTCAGACTTTTCCAGTCGGCATATGAATATGCCTGCTGGATTCTATTGGAGCCGCTAACTGATCAAACATGACTGGTATGCCGAGAAACCCCCATACCATCATAATTGGCAGAATAAATAGTAGGGATTAAACCCTTTAAATACCACATTCAACAGATATACACGACAGCTCTCGATAGGAGGTAAAAAAAAGTCAGAATAAGTCAAATACGAAATATATTGGGCTACACTACGATTTGGATGTTCTATTCAGCCATGTGAGCGAGCAGGGAGAGGGGCCTTCACACTCATCACAAAATTAATTCTTTGTGATTTATACGTGAACTTAATTTTTTGAATTTGACCAACTCCTCCCGAAATGCCACTCTCTCCCCAAAATACATTTATGCCCGTGAACTTAATAGAGTTATTTATAAAGGAGATTAGAAAATGTAAATGCTTAAGATGAGACTATAATCACAGGTGCAAACAATCATTGGGGAGAGGGATAAAGTCATTTTTATGAGGCCTAAGCTATTCTGAAGGGAGTAAAACTCCTGCTAACCTTGATTTATTCAACTGCCCTTTGCCACCGTTTTACTGTTTCTATTTTTATTTAAACATGAACAAATTCTATGCATTCGTACCTTTATTTTATTTGATTTGATTTTTATTTGTTTTTAATTTTCAATATTAGCATCCAATATTTTGTTTCTAAATCTTTGGGAACCATACAATTTGAATATTCACCCGTTTCAACTGACTTACCATAAGTGGTAGGGGACAGGGACCCGACTTCCCCAAAATTCCCTGTCTTCAATTTTTTTTCACACCATTTCCAATAGGTATCATATATTTCACAATTATTAGTGTTATAATCACCCCACCCCAAACACAGTTTATTGTAAAAGCTTCGTCCTCCCTTGTTGGGTAAGTGCAGGCTATACTTAATTTGGGACTTTAAAGCTTTTTTACTTGATTATGTCCATTTGTGACAGTTCTTACAATATGGGTCACTCCAAATTTGTCGAAATCAGACTACATTAGTGGAAATCAGGTGGTAGCGCCATGATAAATATTCATTAAGCCCTAACTAGAAAGACTTTACACCAATTTGCGGAGCCTTCCCTTGAGAATTTTTCCTTTTTCCAATTTTGAATGATTAAGGATATATAAAAGACTCCTAACTACAGACAATTGTTTGTGATATTCGACAAAAAGCTTAAATTCAGTAACAAAGTCCATTCAGCCCCGTACGGGGCATTCAGCCCCGTGCACAAGGTGCGTGCCATCGGACCCTTGCCTCCATCCGAAACTTCTTGAAATTTTACCAAATTTTGCATCATTTTTTTCTATGTTTTGTAATTATTTTACATAATTACAATATATATTACATATAATATACATACATATACATTTACATAATTACATTATATACATTTTACATAATTGTATATGTTGTAATTATTTTCTATATATTGTAATTTTTTTTACATATTACATTTAATTCGCCAGATTTTGAATTTTTACAGTCTGTGACCCTTCATCCAAACTAACATGCCTCTCCTAAATTCCTGTCAAAGAGACTGTTTTTAATTTTATTTGTTAATTTAGACATTTAATATTCCTATTAACCTGATGGATAGTAATCTCAAAATTTGTTCTGATGCTGTCAAATGAGAAAAATATTTATTGATGCAGCGATGAGACCAAACATAAACAAGAAAAAAATTAATTAATGTTAAATTAGTTAATTAATTAATTAAAAATAAAAAATTAATTTAAAAAAAAATAATGGCCCACTCATATTCATCCTCAGAGAAAAAATAGCACACGCAAAACAATTTTCTCATTTTAAACCAAAGACCAACGATGGGGATTTTTTCGCTTGTAAACGACCTCTTTTCTTTCTTTCTTTCTTTCTTCCACTCAACTAAGCGAGATTGCTCCGCGAAGCATTAATCAAGTCATCTGAGATAATAATTTTGATGGTATGCTGCTACGACTAATAACTCACTGCAGCACCAAGCTACCTGATGCCAATACAGCTACGTACGCTCCTCCTCCATCCCAACCTATTTAAACCCTCCCTATTCACCCTCTCTAAGGATTTCTCCTAAATATTTCCTTATGACATCCTCCCCCCCCCCTTTTGGGGACGACCTCATTTTCGTTTGGCCCCAGACGACTGGCTGACAAGGACAGCCGTTCTTTCCAATAAAAAAATTGAATTGAATCAGAGGCTTCGTGAACAACAGCCTTATATTTCTTTTTGAAACTAAATAAAATTAGTACCCCATTAGCCTGAATAGTAGCCTCATATTTTACAGTGACCAAACCCACATGCTATCAGATGAGAAAAAATTAATGTGGTATGTACAACAGTAGCTACCTGATACGATCAGTGGTATGCTAGCTACTTGATTACTGCCTGTAACCGGAATCGATGGTTAGCTAAATGTTGTCATATTTCAATGGCAAAGCTCGTGGGTATCTATTTCACATTCTATTGTCAGCTATAGTTTGTAATTCCAGTTCGCAATGGTATTTAGTTAGACAAGAAAACAGTGGGAAAATAGCTGGTTTGGGTTATGTAAGAATTGTACGCATGAGTGCTCACAGACAGTTTTTCGCGAAGGAGGGAGGGACTGATATACTGACAGTAATTTTGGGTAATTTATTTATGATTTATTTGTAATTTATAATTTTGGGACAGTAATTTATTTTGGGACGATAATATTTTTAAAGTCTTCTTTTTGCCAGAGAACATTACATTTTGCCCGAAAGCTAAGAGACATAGTACCTTTGAGTATTAACATTCCTCTAAAAGAGAGGGAGGCTAAAATGCTCCATTCACTTTCAGTTAAGTATTAGCTTTATGCAAGTTTCTGAATAAATCTGTATGGAAAAAAAGTCAAAACTGGAAAGACCATATTGAGGGACTGTTCACTTTCCACCACCTGCTGTATATTTTGAAGCGTCACGTGTATTACATAGGTACGCCACGCATGGCGTGATACTGCAGTAATTGGCTCAGTTCTCCCACTCTCGTGACACTTTTGCCACACTTTGCCACGACCTAGTGTAGGCTACGCGAATTTTGAAAGTCAAAGACCCCTTAAACCACATAGAATGGGTAGTCGTAAAACAATCGCGGAGGTGTAATCTGATGGTAACTTTGGCAGTCTAGTCTAGTGGTCAATTCTACGGCTACAACCGTCAAAATTAAGAATCATTCTTGAATTCGAAATATTTTTCGTACTTCCAATATACTTTCCGTAATGGCTTAAATATGGTTTCATTGAAATCAAGAATCATTCTTGAATCCAAAATATTTTCAATACTAGAATCTAAAATATTTTCCGTAATAGCTTAAATATGGCTTGATCGAGATCAAAATCCTTCTTGAATCCGAAATATTTTCCGTGCATGAATCCGAAATCGCTCAAACGTGGCTTGATCGAAACCAAGAATCATTCTTGAATCCGAAATATTTCCCGCACCATCTGCGTACTTGTCGTTTTAAACTACCTTGGAACTTCGAAACTAGAAATTAACAAGAACCGATCGTTAGTTTAATGTTGCCATATTTAAGTGACAGCCTAAAAACTGTGGGCATTTTTATTCATAATTTATAGTCAACTATAATCTGCTATTCTATTTTGACAAGACATTCAATGGACGAAACCAGTGGGCGAAAAATAGTGACTTCAGGTTACATAAAGATTGCATATAAAGATTTCATTTTTATGCAGTTTTTCTGGACAAAGCTTTTGACCATTAATGGGATCCTTAATTATAATTTTCGTGGGGCATGCTTTACACAGGCGATTGTAAGCTACGGTTTGAAATTGGGTTGCTTAATTTTATTTAGTTAGATCAGAAAACAGGGGTGGGAGCTAGTTACTGTAGGCTATGTTTGGTTTTTCTCTAATAAAATGTATCATCTAATAAGACTGATTTTTTTTTTTTTTAGTTCTGACCTTCGTTATATTATGATTTTGAGAAAAACTAAATGATAAAACTCTTTTGGCTTCATTTTATTCTCACAACATCAGTAAAAAAAAATCTTTAATATGTTTTTAGCTCTGATTTAAAATTTGATTTTCATTTTTTGTCTCCTGAACTCATTGGCGGGGCGGCATACTAAATTTTATTTTTTCCCTGTCCTTTTGTGATTTGTGTTATACATAAAATCTTCACTTTATTTGTATTGTAGTCTTCCCTCTTCAAAAGTTATTACAACACAAACTTAAGGAAACCTTCCGAATGATTTATCATCCTTCTATTTCCCGCCAGAGGGTCACTTAATTTCCGCAAAAATAGGCAAATCAGTGTTCTCATTTCGGCGTAAATCCCTCTCTCTCCCCTCTTCTGGTCAACGCCTTAAGAGTTTCTCCACTAAATCCCTTCTTTGATTGGCTAGGATTTCTAAGAGATTTATTACAAGATCCCTTTCACAGAACTCTTGTTTTGTGGTGGGTCAGTGTGACAATCCAGAAAAGTCATTTTCTGGACTTGAGAGGGGGCTGATTGTCTTATAGAACAATATTTGAGGAATTTTTCATGAATGCATTACGTGTTTAGAATTTAGACATGGATGACTTTATTAAGAGCGTTCGTTTTTATTGCTAAAAGTTTTTCCTGACTGTGGAATTTTTCATATAAAAGAATGAGAACCCTCTTTGAAAATGGAGATATTCAGAATAGCTACCACAAAAAAAATAAAGTATTCATGAAATTGAAGCAATCGTCAGATGATGAAAATTCAACGAAGTTCCTTTGGTATAATGCATGTGTGTATGTTACCGTGAATGTTCGATATTCGTGAATGTTGATGTTCGCAGGTGAATGACAGAAATAGATTTTTTTTTTTCCTTGGATTTAGCCAGCGTTGCCAGTCAACTTTTTCAACTTAATGCAAGATTTGATGATGGAGGTTTGGTTCGGTTACATTAGGCTTGGCTGAGTTAGGTTAGGTTTGTAACCCATCTATATATATAAAAATAAGTTGTTTGTTTGTGTGTGTCTGTCTGTCCGCATATGACGTCTGAATTATTTCATCATATACCAATTCAAAACACAATTACAGCCTTTGTAGGGATAATGGTCGGTATTTGTCTATAGATAGATATCCATCTATGTATCTATCAATGTAGATTAGAAATACATGTACAATTTGCTTGAGATTGCTCATATCCCGTCATGGCTGAAGGCACTGGCTTCTCATGGACATGGATTGAGGGCCAGGGTTTCTTTAGCATATTGGATTCGTGCCTTAAGGACCAGGAAAATCAGATTTGGTCTACTGGTTTGGGAAAGTCATTAACACTAAGATTCTATAAGCTGATTAAAGTAATGTATGAATAGGAGTTACACTCATTGAGCCTACCATAGAGGGCGTTGAGGTGTTGGTTGCAGGTACGAGCAAATTGTGTGCCATTGCATTGGGGACAATAAAGGTGGTCTGGTGGCCTGGGAGGTAAGTGTGCTTAACCCCTTTGCGGGAATAATGGGGACGAATTGGAATATTTTATGGGTAATTGCCAAAGCTTGGAGAATTTAAGGAATAGCTTTTTAGGGGATGCACCACGAGTCCCCGGCATCTTGGAGATATCTTCTAGGGAGCTAATTATTGCGGTGGAAAGTTTTAGCAAAAAACTTTTTAGAGGCACGGAAGTCATGATTTCACAATGCTGTGTGCTACTTTTCCATTCTTAAAATATTTATTTTGTGTATATGGTCACTGGCTTTTACATACATGTATCTTCTATCTATATATATAAAAATAAGTTGTCTGTCTGTGTGTCTGTCTGTCAGGTGACGTCATGTTTCTGTGTCGACTGACGTCATGAAGTTAGTTGTCGTCATTTTTGCTATGACGGTGACGTCATTAACGGTATTTAAGACATTTGTTCACGGAAAAATGTTTAATTGTAAAATGACTGAAGAACCTACAATGGCAACAGCCGAGGAAGCTGCTCAAAGAGTTTATGCCAAAAAACTTGCTGCTGATAGAGAAAGTAAGAAAAGAAAGCGTTCCGAGGAATCACAAGAACAGCAAGAAAACAGGCTTGCAGCTGATAGAGAAAGTAAGAAAAGAAAGCGTGCCGTGGAATCACAAGAACAGCAAGAAAACAGGCTTGCGGCTAAAGAACGCAAAACCGCGCAGTTAGATGAAAATCCACCTGGACAGCGAGAGTCAAAACATATCAAAACTGAAAATGATAGCGATGATGATTGGGTTTGGGATTTTGACTTGGATAAGGTCATCAATGCCTACCAGATTTAAGTTAAAAAAACAAAGGTTCGTCGATGTGTACTTCATTGTGACGCTGAAAAATAAAGAAGAAAAAGAAAACTGAAAAAAGGTAAAAAACTAAAAAAAAACTAAAAAGAAAAAACACTCAAAGAGAAATTACAGACCGGGACACAAATGACGACCGAGACAGAGGGAATATAAGTGACGACCGGGAACCTCAAAGAGAAATTACAGACTGGGACACCCGGACACAAATCACGACCGGGACACAGGGAATATAAATGACGACCGGGACACAGGGACACAACTACAACGGGGACGCCGGGGGCACAGGCGGGATATATAAATGACGACCGGGACACAGGGATTGTTCGAATAGAAATTACAGACCGGGACCACGGGACACAAATGACGACCGGGACACCGGGACACAGGGAATATAAATGACGACCTGGACACTCAAAGAGAAATTACAAACTGGGACACCGGGACACAAATGACGACCGGGACACAGGGAATATAAATGACGACAGGGACACAGGGACACATCATTAGAATAATGACGTATAGATCTGAATACGGATTGTTTTTTCCATAGACAATTATATGTTGCATGTTCAAGAGTCAGTAAACCTGACAATCTATTTATATGCACAGACAATGGGACAGCGAAGAATGTTGTATATTCGCATGTTTTACGTAGTTAAAAACATATATTTATATCTATCTCTATTCACATGTGGGACACAGGGACACAAATACAATGGCGCGTAACTAATATGGCGCGTAACGACTTACGCGCGCGGGGGGGCTTGGGGGGGTTGCGCGAAGCGCCCCACCAACTAGGTGTTGGGGTGGCACGAAGCGCCACCCCAACAGCTAGTATATATATAAAAATAAGTTGTCTGTCTGTCTGTCAAGTGACGTCATTATAAGGATTGAGCTGTATGTCGTCATGAAGTTAGTCATCATATACCAATTCAAAAACGAATGTATTCAAGCCGAAGTAGCTGAGTTGGTAAAGCGTTATGTTCCAGGTTCTAGGTCCGAGAGGTTCCAGGTTCGAACCTTGGCTTTAGCATTAATATAAAAGAAGAAAAAAAACTAAAAAAGGTAAAAACTACAAAAAAAAACTAAAAAGAAAATACTAAAAAAGCTAAAAACTAAAAAAAAAAACTAAGAAAAGGGTAAAACACTAAAAATTAAAAAAGAAAAAAAAACAAAAAACTAAAAAAGGGTAAAAACTACAAAAAAAGCTAAAGAGAAAAAAAACTACAAACTAATAAAAAAACTAAAAAAACTAAAAATTGAAAAAGAAAAAAAAACTAAAAAAGGAAAAAACTGCAAAATAAAGGAGAAAAATAAAACTAAAAAAAATACAAATAAAAATAAAAAAAACTAAAAAAGGTAACTGTATTCAAGCCGAAGTAGCTGAGTTGGTAAAGCGTTATGTTCCAGGTTCTAGGTCCGAGAGGTTCCAGGTTCGAACCTTGGCTTTAAGCTAAAAAACTAAAAAAAACCTAAAAAAAGGTAAAAAACTAAAAACTAAAAAAGAAAAAAAACTAAAAAAAAAACAAAAAAAAGTAAAAACTACAAAAAAAACTAAAAACTAATAAAAAACTAAAAAAAAACTAAAAACAAACTAAAAACTGAAAAAGAAAAAAAATTAAAAAAAGGAAAAAAACTGAAAAATAAAGGAGAAAAAGAAAACTAAAAATAAAATAAAAAAACTAAAAAAGGTAAAAACTACAAAAAAAAAAACTAAAGAAAAAAGAAAAAAACCAAAAAGCTAAAAAAAGGTAAAAACCAAAAAAAAACTAAAAGAAAAAAAAGGAAAAAAACAAAAAATTTATTTCATCATATACCAATTCAAAAACGAATGTAAATACACAGGGAATATAAATGACGAACGGGACGCTCAAAGAGTAATTACAGACTGGGACACCGGGACACAAATGACGACTGGGACGTGTGTGTCGACTGACGTCATGTTTGTGTGTCGACTGACGTCATGTTTGTCGACTATAAATGAGGACTGGAACACAGGGACACAACTACAACGGGGACGCCGGGGCACAGGGGGGATATATAAATGACGATGGGGACACAGGGAATGTTTGATTAGCAATCACCATCAACAAAGCTCAAGGGCAATCATTAGAATAATGAGGTATAGATCTGAATACGGATTGCTTTTCCCATGGACAATTATATGTAGCATGTTCAAGAGTCGGTAAACCTGACAATCTATTTATATGTATGTATAGACAATGGGACAGCGAAATATATTATATATTAAGTTTTAGTATAAAAAATATATATATATATATATATATATATATATATATATATATATATATATATATATATATATATATATATATATATATATATATATATATATATATATATATATATATATATATATATATATATATTCACAGGTGGGACACAGGGACACAACTACAATGGCGCGTAACTAATATGGCACGTAACGACTTACGCGCGCGGGAGGGCACGAAGCGCCCCAACAGCTAGTTTCTGATATTTATAACCAAATTTAACCTAACATAAACTAAAGTTATCTACCCTAACTTTAACTTCTATCACCATAGCTTACATATGACAAAAATTTGACTAACAAAGCTAATTGAATCAAAGCAGAGAAAAAGAAATTTCAGACATTCACCGGTAAATGTCGACATTAACCAGATTTTGGACATTCACAGTAACATGAATAATTGCAAACACATGCAAGCAACGTAAAACCCTATATGGTAACACGAAAAATGATCATTTTTTAATGAACGCCCCATAGCAAATTACAACCCTGCGGTGCTGCAAAATAATTTTCCAGGTTCATGTCTTCACCTCTTCAGAGCAGCGTTTATGAAAAAAAGATATAATGCTTCTATAAGAGGGAAAAATCTGTAGAACACCCAATATGTCTTTAGAAGTGGTTTTAATGAAATTATAATTCTATTAATAGCTAGAAAGGACAGAATCTATAAGAGTCGCACAAACTTTGTTATGTTCAAGGAGTTGTCTACTTTCCAAAATAGTGTACCAGCGAGAACCTCCAACAGGTACGACTCTAGTTCGGCATTTGTGAAGGGACACGCATGCACGGAGAGGTGTAGCATAAATGGGAGACAGTAACAACGGCAATCAAAGGGATAAAATTAACCTTGACTGGGCTGCCCACTTAATTGAACAATCTGTCTTGGCTTTTTTCTACAATTGGCCTCGACTTTGACTTTTCCCACAACTATTCCCTTTTTTTTAATTCAAAATAATGTGGCACAGGCAGGTACAGCTTGGCGGGAGCTTACCTACGCATGACGCAAAGTTTACCATGCTTGGCCCAACGAGCGCGGATCTGAGCTGCACACCAAGTGGTGAAGCGTGGGCAACCCGCCAACCGTATCAGTATATCAATTAATTGCTAATGCAGTTCGAACAAAATGACAGATCCTTATTGTAAGGAATTAATCCTTTAAAGTTTTCCTTAAATGGGAAAAGTATTTTCAGGCACGCTTTTTATTTCCCCAATTCATTATTAACATTTGGCAGCCAATTTAATATTTTAGAAAGGATAACCCAAAATCCTTAATGAAGTACTTTTACCCTAATTAAGTTCCTTTAAAGCTTCGAAATTTTTGAGATCCTCCTTTAACTCTTTAAGCTGTGTTTGATTGAATCCATACGTTACGGAACTCTATTATACGTCATATACGTTTAACTCTAAGTTAGTTGGAACTAGCTTAGAGCTCTATATACGTTAGATGGATTCTCACGAGTCGAATCTAACTTGTTACGTTATTTAATGTGTGAATCCATAAAAAGAAAATAAAAAAGACAACTCATATGCAAAACTTACTGTCAGAACATTTAAGTAGATTCAAATAAGAAAGATTTAGGAAATACATCGTTAAATACTCAAGAAATATGCAATGGCAAATGCGTATTAAATTATAAATTGTAGGTATACAACCATTTCCTCTAAAGCGAGGGTTCTCAATAAACTACACTACAATTTATTTTATGAAGATGTCAAATTGCATTGTCTGTTTTCAAAAGTACGGTACTTATGTATTATACGAGAAAGACACTCGAGAACTTGTATCGCAAACATGAGACATTGCCCGTTTTTCACGGGGTTAATACCAGACAATTAGCTTTGACTGTGAAAACTACCACAAAGAATTATGGAAGGGGGTCACCCAGAGCGAATTGTATTAAATACGTTAGTGAAACTAACATAACCTAACCTAACCAAAATACCAACTGAACATTCCATTAAAATATAGCAACAAAGTTTTTTTCCACCGAACCGAAGCTAATTGTCTGGTATACGGTGAAAAAGGGTAATGTCTCATGCTCGCGATACAAGTTCTCGAGTGTGTTTCTCGTATAATACATAAGTACCAGTACGGCACTAAATAGAAGATTTATTACTTCCAAAATGTCCATTTAAGGATAAAAGTAAATTTAGGATTATAACAACTACACTTAGGACAATGCAAACAACTTAGATAACTGCATTGCGAAACACTTTGTTCAATGATAAAAGTACCAGATTCTTATCAAATTCTATTTGGAGAGTTAAGTCTCTAGAATGCAAGATAGTTAATCAATCCTTGCGCTATTAAAGGCCTTCCATGAGCTGGAGGAAATCCCAAAGTTACTACGCTGTTTAAGTTATGTTTTGGTCTTTAGAAGGCACGGGGGGTTATCCCTACCTCTCTTTGAGGTAGTTTCTGCTCATTTTGAGTTTAACTTAGTTGTTTATTGTCATTTCGGTTCTTTTTGGGATTCATTTATTTACTGAGAGTGATTTATGGCAGTTTCATACTTGAAGAATTACTTGACTGTATTTCTGCTTATCTTTGGTTCAGTGTAGCTCTTTACTTTTCTTTGAAAAACTTCTTTTGTTGAAAGTTTTTTTTCTAAATTAGTCATATACAACACGGCTAGTGTAATTTAATAGAGAAATGAAAAAATAATAATATGATATTATTATTATATATTATTATTATTATTATTATTATTATTATTATTATTATTATTATTATTATTATTATATAATAATTATTATTAATAATATTATTATTATTATTATTATTATTATTATTATTATTATAATATGATATGAATAATATAATAATAATAATATGAAAAAAATAATAGTAATCGAAATATATATCGAAAATTCACTCTCCTGGACAGAAAAGCGAAAATAATTGAAAGTGTATTTCTGTTTTTTAGGCATTATTAACAGTCAATTGTATTCATAAACAAGGTTTTGAACTTAAAGGATCGGTAAAGCACCGAGGGGCACTGACACCTGGTGTACGTCTATGAATACTCGGTGTGCCGAACAGCTCCGCTATACTTGGCACAGTCCCCAAAACGGTTGGCACACTCCCAAAATCATTTGGCACAGTTCTGTCATGCTTGGCACGCGCCACCTGGTGTACATGATTTCTGAGAGAGAGCGACTCCTCGGCAATCTCAAATTTGACAACTCCATTTTCTGACTATTTCTGCCAGGGGAAAATGGATATACCAAATTTTGGAATAAAAAAGAACCTTCTAAGCATTTTGCAAGTACAAAAAACCACAGGAACGCATCGACAATTTGTTTATGAGTATTGTCGTCACTTTTTCACGGTCGGTTTTCAAGGTTTTATATTTGATTTATATATATTTTATATGTATTAATCTCAAGACTTCAATCGACCCGAATCTTAAACAGGAAAGCGACAGCTCCTTTTGAAATTACTAGCCAAGTAAGACCAAGGGTGCCAACTGAAACAAAAATATAGAAGATGCAGGAGCAAGGTTTTTTTCGATTTTTTAAATAAGATACAAAAAAAAATAACCTAGAGGGTCAATTTAGTTGCTTTTCGAATTTTTATGTGAAAAACCAAACTTATTTTTAATTGACCATAGGGGGGTAATTGACCACTCCCCCTATCCCCTCCATTTGACACCCTGAGTAAGACATATCTTGAATGATTGCAGTAGGGGCTTCGATAAAAACTTATCGTTAAGTTATTGCAAAAGCAGATAAAGCCTCTTATTCTTAAAGGTACAGTTTCTTGAAATGAGCTTTTAAGACTTGGGAAGATAATCATACAGTAAACTGGCCTTTTTTCGTTAAACACGGCTCTTTATAATACGCAATACTAAAGTGCTGCCTTTGATAGAAAAGGCATGAATAATTTATGAATGATACAAAATCAATAAAAAAAATGTGCCTTACTAAGATTCAAAGACGTTTCCCTTGAAATTATGTTTACCCGAAAATAAAGATTGCTTTACTTTACACGACCAGTAGACGTTTTAAGACTGCAACCATATTCCTATTTGGTCTTGCACAATCCCGGTTGTGTTCGACACTTTTTTGTAGATATTTTGGTGATGCCTAAATAAGTAAAAAAATTGGCCTTGTATACTTTTAAATGAATGTTTAGGGAGTATGGACCTGGAAGGATTTTTACTCCCCTCCCCTCTGATTTGCGTAGCAGAACTGAAATCATTTTGAAACAGGTCGTAGTAACGAACTGTAAAGTAAGGAGCGATGCAGCTCAATGGTAACCAAAACTGTAAAAACAGAGTATGGATAATAATAGATACATCAAAAGAATCAAATTTTGATGCTAATTCAAACAATGTAATGTTCATCAAATTTAATTGTAGGCTACCCATCAAAAGTTACGAGCCTGAAAAATTTGCCCAATATTTGAAAAAGGGGGGAAACATTCCCAAAACAACAAGTGATCTTAATGAACATTACTCCACCAGATTCAGCATACCAGAGAACCCGGCTGTAGAGGTTTCAAGATCCTATGTACAAAAACGAGGAATTTTGCTTTTTTTTTTTTTTTTTTTTTTTGCCAGAAGAAAGATCACGGTGTTTATTTTTATTTTTTTCAGGGATGATCATATCCAGCCAGTGATCATAGAAGATCAGGAGAGGGCTCATTTGATCGGAAAATAAAAAGTTCTAGCGGAAATCAAAATATTGGAGGGCGGCTAGCCCCCATCCCAAGCTCATATTTACCCCAAATTTACCCGATCAAATTCTGAGGTAGCCGTTTTATTTAGCATGGCCGACGGTGAAGGGCTGCAAGTTGTGAACTTTGCTCATTGTTTACATATAGTATTGGTTATTAGGAAGTATACAGATGTTCTCAGGGGATATTTCTGGTAGGGAAGGTCTGAGGGAGGGGGTTACTTGTGAGGATCTTCGTAAGGAGGAATTTTTCATTGGGGAAGGGAATATTCCATCGAGAGGGAGCCATATTTCCAGGCACTATTTAAAAAAAATGATCAAAAGTTGTAGTTAAAAAAAGTTTTTTTTCAACTGAAAGTAAGGAGCAACATTAAAACTTGAAACAAACAGAGATTATTACGCATATGAGAGGCTAATACCTCGATCTTTACGCTAAAGATTTTATAGTATTTTTAAAAGAGCTATTTGTTCTATTTAAACGAATCCTTGGGATTCAGAAGTCATTCTGAAATTATAGGGACAAAATTTGAACTTTAACGTAAAGAGCAAGGTATTGACGAGGGGGCGAAACTCTCATATACGTAATAATTTCTGCTCCCTCCTCAACGCCCCGCTCTTTACGCTAAACTTTTTTACTGTTTTAAAAAGTAGAGTTGAGAGAAAGAGTCAAACTTTAGCGTAAAGAGCGATTCGTTTTAAGTTTTAATGTCGCTCCTTACTTTCAGTTAAAAAAAAACTTTTTTTCTTTTATTTAATCACTTCATAGACCATGACCTTGAAATACGATACCAATTTCTTTTGGTTACCTGGTTTCACAAAGAAATAACAATAGATTGAATATAGTAACATACGTTTTTATCCAACAAAATCCGGGAAAGTAGGATTCTTCCTTTCCACAATAAAGTCTAACCTGTGGGTAGTTCACTTGAATTTATTAAAGACGCACTCGGTATTGATCAAACTTTTCAAACCTCGAATGTGCCATCACATATGCATGGACAGAGGCGGTATTAGGGGAGGGAGAGAGGGGGCAATTACCCCAGAGGTATAAATTTTAGGGGCGCAAAATTTCAAACAAATAATCTGACGGTTATAATAATTTTGTGGTTTTTGAAATTTTACTAATAAAGTAGAAAACGCATTTAATAAATAAAAATAACTAATAGATTATGGATTAATTAATAAATAATAAATAATTCAAATAATAAATTAAAAAAGTAAATTATTAATTGAATAATATGTCGAAAATAATTTTATTAATAGGCCTACATTAAACTTTTGTCAAAAATAAACTTTGTGGGAGACAGGGGGAGGGCACTAATAAAGATTTTGCTCCGGGCGCAAGAGGTCAGAACCGTCACTGCATGGATACGACCCATTTGGGTAAACTAAAATCCAAAGAAAACGAAAGAATGCACATTGATCTGCAGATAATATCGGGTTGAGGAATTACTTCAAGTTTTATTCAGATGGGGCCCTTCAAAAACCACTTCATAGACAATGATGTTGAATTACGCCACCAATTTGTTTCGGTTGTCCAGTAAAGCTTTAACGAAGCCATTACAATAGACTAAAAAGACTAAAAATGGTAACACATGCTCTTACTTATCAGACATAATCCGGGAAAGCAGGAAATTTTCCCTTCATAAGAATTCCAATAATATTCTGAGGTCGAATGCGGCGTAAATTATTATCCTAGATATTAGCTTTGGTAACGACCGATCTCTGATAGGTATCACATATAAATGTCATAAGCAAGAACATTATTTAACCACAGCATGACATGGTTTATTTTGAAGATCCTTCCATGTCTGAGCAGTTTTTGGATATACATATTTTTAGAAGGGGATAAAGAAATAAGAACGTTTGTAACTGTTTTGATGAAAGATATATTAGGAGGAGGCAAAAACAAATGTTACAGGAGGTGTAAATAAGAAGGACAAAGTTTTGGAGTATAAGGGTGAAGCTTCATTTTCAAAGTATACCTGTAAGTGAAAATAGGAATGTAACCAGGTACGTTCAAAGGATTCACTTTTGAGAAAGATTACTTCAGAAGGGATCTTCAGTTCAGTAGATTAGAAGACTCTGGATATTGCACTTCAGAAGATTACTTCAGTTCAAAAACACAAATAAGCGCAAAATCAAGATATTTTAGTGGCAGAGGCCTAAAAAGGCTCCTTCCCCTATTTTTTTTAATATAAGATAAGATTTATTCATCATGAAATACGCATTCAATATTATATTTTACTATTCCCCCAAATGCTTTTTGGCCTGTAAAGAAGGGGGGATAAACGAGCCACTCACTCAGAGAAGAAAAAAACTAAAATAATCACTTACACAGAGAGAAGAGCAAAAAGGAGAAAAAAAATGTGGAAAACAAAACTAAATAGACAAATAGATTCAATAGACTAAATTAATTAAGTAGATCAGTAGATTAAATAGACCCCAATAAAATAATAATGATATATATATATATATATATATATATATATATATATATATATATATATATATATATATATATATATATATATATATATATATATATATTATTTTATTTTCTTCTCCTTTTTGCTCTTCTCTCTGTGTAAGTTATATTAGGTAATATATATTACATAACTTATATATATATAAGTTATATATAGGTAATATATGTATTACCTTGTATTAGAAGGAAGTGCATATATATATATATATATATATATATATATATATATATATATATATATATATATATATATATATATATATATATATGAAAATAATAAATAGATAAAAAACCTTCTAATAAGCCAAAGGCCATACTGTACCCTATTGGGTACAGTATAGTCGGTACTTGTGTATGATTCAGAACACACTCATTAAGTGAAATTAGGCTCTTTCGTGAAACAAACTACGATGCAGGTACATTTTATGAGAAAATCCGGTTTCATAGCCATAAAGACAAAACTCAATTAGGGGGGGGGGGTGCATTATATCAAATACCTAACTTAGCCTAACCTAACCACCCCTACGTGTAAAATATATAATTAAAATGTACCTGCACCGTAGTTTGTTTCACGAAAGAACTTGACTTCACTTACTGAGTGTGTTTTGAATAATACACAAGTACCGTATGGTCCTATAGAGGATTGGAAATTACGGCTTGGTTTACAGGATATGGCTAATTTTTTCTAGGGACAAAATCGGACAACCATAGGTATCACATAGAAAATAAACTAGTTCTAAACAAACTAACCTTTAGTTGTAATTCAGTTCTTAGTGGAATACCATATTAACCAGGTATACAACACGTGCTGAAGTCCGAAACAGTACCTTTCATCCTATACGTTCCCCCAAACATTGAAATTTTAACATTCTTCCTAGAATTACTAGTATTTTCAAATTATCTGCTTCCTCCTCGCCCAAAAAATTGGGATTATTGGGTACGTACCAGCGCCGTGTGTCTATTTCAGCATAATTAAGTTCAGAGAGTATCTTTAAAGAAAATCTACTCAGAGTGGATAGGGTGTTTTCGTGTAAGTTTGGCTCGAAGCAACCCACTCCAAATTGATCCAGAGATCCCCAGAATGTTTTAAGCGTATAAAAATTAAAAGCGATTAAAAGAATGAAAAGCGTATTATAAATAAGCGTATAAATCCATATTTTCTAAATTTTCGAACCCTCTCCCAGAACAACCTTGACCACCTTCTAAGGATGGATATTTGTGCGTCTATAGTTTCCATATCCAGTTTCTCCAGATTTTGCTCAAAATATATTTTTAAAGATATCCTTTTTTGTATTGTATAACGGAAAAAAATTGTTAACGTGTTATGTATATGTTACTAAATATGTTAACAAAATACTGTTAACATGCCCTGAAATCATGCGACTTTGAAGGGTGCTGTGAAGAGTTTATAAAAAAATAGAAGTTACAATAAAGACATACTAAATTAAATTCTAAAATCGAAAGCGAAAATTTTCGTAGAGTCAGGTGGGATTTTCCACCAGTTCCAATGAGAGCTAAATATAAAGCCTTAAAATATGAGTATAGCCCTTTGCCATCCCCGATAAGAAAATTTAAAGTCTTTTAGGGATAACTTAAAAAGATAGAAAAAAGACAAAGAGAAAATCTAAAATACTTTAAGGAACCGCTAAATAATATGGCATACTCTGCTTCACGTCCAAGAGGACACTGACCTATGGATATAGGGCCCTTCAATAATAAAGATCGAAATTCTTCGCATAACTTATCCAAACAAGGTGTGGCATAACCCCCATTAGTGAAAGGTGTATATCGTAGAATATTTTATAATTTTGGCATCAGATTTGTAATCGGTAACGTCAGAAACCCTTAATACAAGAGTGGGTATGCAGACCCCATGTTTAATTTCAACCTTATACCACTGAAATTCAGTTCACTTGGTAAGCAATTTCCTCGTTTGAGCTCCATAACTTATTGAATTAAATAAAAAAAAAACCAGTTTTTTTTAAATGAAAGTAAGGTACAACATTAAAACTTAAAACGAACAGAACTTACTCCGTATATGAAAGGGGCTCTCCTTCTCAACGCCTCGCTCTTTACGCTAAAGTTTGACTCTTTCTCTTAACTCTATTTTTAAAACAGTAAGAAACTTTAGCGTAAAGAGCGGGGCATTGAGGAGGACAAGCCCCTTTTATATACGGAGTAATTTCTGTTCGTTTTAAGTTTTAATATTGCTCCTTAATTTAAAAAAAACATAGCTCATTGGAACAATTTTTGGAGTACGCTTGTCATCAACTGACAGTTTAAGTGACTGATGTTCGAAAGCAATTAGACTTGGGAACACTTAACGTCTGGTTTTTCTTTATTTTTGAAGACATTTTTATGAAATCTTCCTTCCCTAATTAAGAACAGAAATTGTTTTCTAAGCATTATCAGAACTTACAGATAGATCAAGACTTGTTTTAAACTCAGTCAGAGACCTAATCCCCTTCAAGATCCCTCCTTAATAGTTGTGGAGTCAGTGCTTAATAATGTGGAAGATTGTCTAGAACCATTTCTTAAGACACCACTTTGTCAGAACGCTGGAAGCGAAGCTCTTCACCGTTTCAATCATAAGATGAAGTCAAGCTTGAAAATTGGAATATGGGCCCCCAGCACTTTAACACGGAGATCAAAATATTGAAACTCTGTAGAGCAAAGCTCAATTTTGCTCCGAACCTTGGAGCGTTCAACTTGTTCAACTCATTCAGGCGAAATAACACAAGAGGGGAAAGAATTGGCTGGAGATGTAAAAAGAGTTGGAGAGAGCTTCGAGATCAAGTTTCCAGTTCAAAAATTTAGAAACTGCTTTCAATTAGTCTATCAATTTTATAAAAGAGCACAACAGAGATGAACTCTGAGCTATTACGGCTTAGGATGGGAAACTAAAAGGAGTTCAATATACAAAAATCATGCAGAATGGGGACTGTTTGCAGACAGTGATTAAATAAAAAACAAAGACGAATATTTCGGCTATATGGCCAATAGTTGTCCGCAGTGAAATCGAGGAAACCCTAAAGAAAAGAAAGCAATGAAAATTGCAACTACCGATAAAAATAATTCTATAGAAACAAAAAAAATGGAAAAGCCCTGTTTCCCATACTTCAAGTAAACTCAGCGTAAGATCTACAGTAAAGGCTTGTAATTCATGTGCAAAACTTTATTCAAATGCTAGCCTTTGTTCCGGCTAACCTGATACTGCTTCTGCTTACAAGTTCAGGATCATGTATTAGTTAACTTATCATTATTTAGGGTGTATAATATTATACTTTATTAGATAGTTATAACTTTTTATTAGATTGTTATAAATAACTTTGAATTATAATGGGGATTTATTTCTGCTGTTTTTTAATATGGCCTTTACTTTTCTTTGAAAGATTTATTTTCGGAAAGTTTTTTTTTTCTTTAAATTAATCACAATAAAGAGCTAGGTGGGCACAATGTATTATTTATTTATTTTCGTTTTTAGACCAGGGTACTTCGTATAAAAGGAGTTTTGCTAGAAACTTCAAAAGGGTTTCATTTGATTTGAAACTGAACGGGCTAGTGCCCTTTTTAATAGTCAAAAGTGATTGGACCTCCCTCCCACGCCCCCCATTTTCCCTAACACATCCAATCAAAATTTTGAAATTGTCACTTTGTTCAGCGTAGTTGAACAGTCCGGAAATTTTATCTTTGAGGATGACAACCTCCCCCCCCCCCCAAATCCCTCAGGCCAAGGATTGTAAGCTATGCCCTTAGGGCATACAAGGTTTTTACCGAAAGGGTGGTCGTCTAAACTTCTAAGGGGACTCACTGGACTGGTAGTCAAAAGTTCTAGTTCCCTTTTAAGAGTCAAAGAAACCAGAGAGAAGCTACCCCCTTTCCCCTCTATTTTTAGTTTTAGACCAGGGCACTTCGTATAGAAGGAGTCGTCGTAGAAAATTCAAAAAGTGGGCAAAATTCAAAATAGGAAATTGGAACACTTAGTGTCCTTTTTAATCGTCGAAAGTGACTGGAGGGCAGCCATTCACCCCTCCTTTACCTTTCATTTCCCCATACAAATCAAGTCAAAATTTTGATAAAGCGATTTTGTTAATCATATTTGAGACTTCTAGTAATTATGTCTTTGTTGATGACAACCCTCCTCCCCCAGGGCTCTCAGGGAAAGGGCTATCAGTTATATTAGTTGTCCGTTTTTAGCGTAAGGTTTTTGTGGAAAGAGTTGTCGTATAAACATCAAATATGACTCGTTCAATTGGAAATCGGAAGTCCTTTTTAAGAGTCAAAAGTGATAGGCGGGCAACTAACCCCACCCACGTTTTCTTTTCTCCAAATGCATCCTATAGAAAATAGCCATTTTGTTCAAAACAGTCTAAAGATCATATAAGAAGGCCTTCGGGCTGAAATAACCCCTCAGAACCTGTGGACGAGGGTTTTTGTGCCCCGAAGGCATATAAGGTTTTTATGTTTAAAAAAAATATATTCATAATGTTTCCACTTTTTTACTTTACTAAATAAAAAAAATATTAAAACTGTAATGAGTAAATATCAGTATATGTATATTAAACTGACAATTCAGTCACATGTTTTTTTTTTTGTTCCATAAACTGCAAATTATGTTCTGGTCTTGAGAAGGAATGGGGGTTGTCATCCCAACTCACTGACAATCTGGGCTTGTTTTGAGTTTGACTCATTTATTTATTGTAATTTCTGTTCTTTTTGGGTTTCATTTATTCATTCGTGGTGATATGTTGTAGTTTTACGTTTGAAGGATTACTTCACATTATTTCTTTTCATTTTTGGCTTAGTGGAGCTCTTCACTTTTATCTGAAAAACTTTTTTTCTGGAAAAAGTCTTATGAATTGAGTCTTATTCAATTGAGAAGGGGAAAAGTCGCTATGCTATTGCGCTGCATACCTTATCGCCCATGTCTAATAATGGCTTAACAGTTAACTGAATTACTCATTCTGGAATACTATCTTTTTCTAGATCGCCTTTCTTTTATTACTACTCCATTGTTTCCTGATGAAATCTTGATCTATGATTAAGATGTCATTGTTTATTTTAGCTACAGAACCTCAAATAAGGACACAAATTCTGGACTCCAGTCGTGTGATGAAGCACTGTTTAACTAAGACAGAATAACGAGCAGGAATTACGAGACAATCCAAAATGACAAACTGTGATCTGCATAACAGCTTCTATACAGAGGCTATATGTCAACATATATCGTGACTTATGGCCTCTTATGTCCATCTTGCGTCTCAGCTTAAAATAACAAAGTTGTTACCGATGTTGGAATCATTATACATGACTTTAAGTGTTTGAGGCGGCTTTTTAAATTGCCAGTTAAGTCAGGGTACCGACAAAGAGACAGGCACTCTATTGGACTAAGATTTCGTGCTGGTCATGATAGTGGCTATAAAGTCTTGGGAGTCAGTTAGGAGTCTTTTAGAAAGCCAAATGTAAAAACTGAGATCTTAGACTGAAGAATACGTTACCATAAAAATGTAACTTTTATTAAGAGGATGCTATACCTTAAACATCATTTTGTGAGCCTCAACGTCTGCTGAGTATTTCAAAGGCAAATGGTCCATTAGTGAGTTGTCCCAGGGGAATTACTTATACTTATGCTGAAAATTTGTGATTTGATTATGAAATTTGATTGAAGACAATGAAATTGTGTCGGGAAAGTTTTCAATCAAAGCGGGTTGAACCACAGAAAATTCGAAGACCTGTCAAATTGATCGAATGACATTTCTTTGGAGGTATTTTTTTTATAATTTTCGTAGCAGGTATACTAAAACGTTCGTGAATTTTAAAAAGACAATTCTGCTTCGTTTGATCGGAAAAACAAAATTTACGCTTCCTAAGGGTATAAGTTTCCCTAGAACTAAATATATCTATCTCAGGCACAAAACAACTGAAGTTATAAGGTTTTTCTAAGATTTCAGGGAAATCAGATATCGGCTTTTTTTACTTTTCTGCCGTTTATTCGCGTCGCTTATCAAAGCTCTAACAGTTATGACAAGACCGCCCAATCAATTCTAAATAGTTGGCCATACAAACTAAAAATTTTATAACGGACGAGATAGGAACATGGTATCGATTGTTCTGTCACGTGGATACAGTAGTGTCGATCGGAGTGGGGGGACAGAAAAGACAAGTACACCCTCCAATTTATGGATGACTTTTTTCCCCCAAAATTTTGAAAATAACTTTTTATGGGTATTTTAATTGAAAAAACGCCTTTTCGGTATTTTCATCGATAAAAGTAAAAAAAAAAAAAGGCCTACATATCCTCCATCTAGAAAAATTGCCCCCCTCTAAGTTTTTGTGACTTGACGCCACTACACGGAGGACATTTTAATAAGACAAACAATTACTGATGAGAGTAACTTGCAACAGAAAATTGCACAATTTGACAAACAGGATGAGAACCCCCCTCTCCGAACAAGGATCAAATAGAAATATCAATAATACGAAATTATAAAAATATCATCATCATCATTTTCTTATAACCTGTCACAAAAAAAACATATACAAGTAAAAAACAATATTTTTGATGAGGACAGTAAAGAATAAACTAGAAAATACACTTCGCAGCCGAAAACTCTTATCGCCATAAAAAAGAAGAAGAACTAAATTAATAATTAAATTTAAAATTAAATTAAGAAGAAATTAAATTAGAAGAAGAATAAATTAAGAAGAAGGACTAAACTTAAAATACAAGAAAATAACATACAAAGCTGAAAAATCCAGTCTACCAAGAATAACTTAGTTCATTTTTCATTCTTTTGATTAAAATTTTAATCAGTTCAAAGATATTTATTTATTTTCAGTTTATTCTTTTTTTTTTATTCTTTCAATCTAAGAGTTACGAATCATGACTATTTCAGGCGAGAATGTAGATGCCCAGATTAAGCCAGGGTACCAATAAACAGAGATACTCAACTAATATTTCATTTAGCTCCAAAACTATGAAGCTTAAGCTAGGCCTTTTCTGATCCAATCTTCAAGTGGCTGCCCACTTTCAACTATTTGATGCACACCTCACATCTGATTGTTCTACGCTTGACTAACCTATGGCAAGTCGCAACCTCTCAGCACCAAGCATGGCACATTTCAGAGTACGAGTGACGCACTTCACTTTTCGTGTCACGCGCCAACTAGCGTACATCATTTTGGGAGAGGACAACCCCTCAGTAATTTTGGTTTTGCCAGTTTTGCGCGCCTGTACAGAGATTGCCGAAACCTTCCACAATTTTTGCTTTTTTTGTTGTTGTACCTGCACTATTGAAAGCCATGTGCGTTTAATTCAAATGCAGTTGGGAAAACGTTTCGTGAAGTTAATTCTTAGAAGTAAATAAAGCTGAAGTATAGACACAAGGATTTTTTCTACGGAGGGGGAGATATTCAAAATCTACAGAGGTGAATTTTGAGGTGATAATTTTCCAGTTACTCCTTCAGGCCAAACTTTAGTGGAAAGCTTTGTAATTATGTAGAAATAACTTAAAAGAACAAAAAAATAAATAAAAAAATCAGCGTAAGATTTTCTTCATCTGTTACAAAATTTTGTATCAGCTGTTTAATCTTTTGTTATTTAAGTAAAGGAGGGCTAATATAAGAACTCTGCGTTGGTAAAAGGTGTCCTTTCCCTGCACGGGCGTCATGCATTCCTCCTCAAAAGGAAACTGGAATGATGTATTTTTAGCATAAAAAAAAAAAAAAAAAACGATGTACCGGTAGGGGCTCACGCCCAGAAGTAACCCCGAAGCATGACAGACAATTTCAATTACTATGAGTTCGTGCCTTCCATAGTAATTAGTAGGTTCTAAAGGCAAAGCCCCTTTGAAGTCCTCATTAGTTCAGAATAACCCTTAGATACAGAAAAGAGCCCATGTTCTGTAAAATCTCACCCTTTGTCCATTATTACGCTAAATTTTGGAATCATGGGGCAAAATTATTATCCTCATTCTATCCCAGACTAAGGAAAGCAGTACAAGAACTTGACTGAACTTTTGCAATTCCAACTAGATTTTCAAAATTTAGCGTGTGTTCAGGTTTAAGGGCGGAAACGTACCAGAAAATTCTGAAGAGTTCGGCTTCTTACCGTTTTTTAATTTTTTAGATTTAACTTCGATTCTCAAAATCTAGCGTGAGTTCGGGTTTAAGGGTGAAAGTGTACCAGAAAATTCCGTAGCTTCTTTTCGTTTTCAAATTTCTTAAAAAAAAATTTGATTTTCAAAACCGTACTAGAAAATTCTGTAGAGTCAGGCTCCTTTTCGTTTACTATTTCTTAGAAAAAAAAATCGATTTTTATAATTTAGCGTGAGTCCGGGTTTAAGGGCGAAACCGTACCAGAGAAATTTTGTAGAGTCTGGCTTCTTTCCGTTTTCTGTCCCTATGATGACTCCTTGTTAGTCCGTAATAAACGAAATTAAAACCAATATTAGGATTTGAAAATTAATAACGTGTCTGCTTGACCCTATGCGAAGCTTAAGCAATAAAACTGAAAACAACAAGCTGTCTCAGAGCGGCGACTGAATTTAATTAACTCTTTCATCAACATCAAAGCAAATGCAATCAATATGACAGTCGGCCGATTAGCCCTCAAATAGGAAAGCAATAAAACATGAACCTATAATTCAGTGAGCAAAGTGAGTATGCTATAAAAATGCCGCCAAAGACGGATGGGGACATCTTTGATGTTATGGACCCAATATAGATACACTTTTAGCAAGTGATTTGATAAACTATTTCGGTCAATTTTGAGGGCGAGTGTACTTCCCCTTAAATTGCGTTGATAACGAGGTGCCAATAGGGGCGGCATCTAAGAAGGGATGACCAGCCTAGGTAAAGATTTGTTTACATGATTGAGAAGCAATCTGAAGCACGAGGATGTGAACAATTTAAGACCCTAAGATCAGGAGCGTATTCAGGATTTTTGTTCGGATGGGGGTATTTTTCGGGGGATTTCACAAAAAAAACTTGATGAAACGCATTAAAAATGTGTTTTTATGCATTTTAATTACGTTCTTACGAGTCGGACGAACATTTTGAAGTTAGGTTAGGGGGTTCAAACCGCCTAACCCCTCATCTGAACGTGACCTTGCTTAAGATATAAAGTAAACGTGACATACTCATAGAAAACATAAACAATTGTCATTGCTGCTTGTGCAAAATATTTATCTATTTATGCTTTTGGGATTCCTTTCCTAAATAGACATCAAATTAAGATAAAGCATCTCATTTCAGTAACTAAATAAAAATGGTCTTTTCAACTGAAAGAAACGAGCAACATTGAAACTTAAAACGAATAGAAAGTATTCCGTATGTGAGAGGGATTGCCCCTTCCTCCATAACCTCCCTTATTCTTCACGTTAAAGTATTTTATAACTTTTGAGAACTTCTCATTTTAATTAAACGGCCCTTGTGCTTCAGGATTTGTTCTCCAAGGGCAAAAAGTCAAACTTTTGAGTTTATAAATTTTCAGTATTTTAGAATTTGTGTTACTATTAAGCCGTGTCTCTCCTTACTTACATTTTGTTACCAAGAGCTGTTAAAAAATCCCAAGGATAAGTGTATTCAGCCTAAACTTTAAGTGACCAGTCATAAAAGGTAAGTGCGTGTGGATTAACTTCATGGAGGTATTTCTGGATTCCACCTCAAAATAAAACGAAAGGATTCACATAAAATAGAAAAATTATACGGAAATATCAACAAGCACAAGAAACCGGATGTTTCAGGGAGGGTATGGGTTAAGGTCTGGAAACCAACTACCTTCTTGGCTGAAACATATGGTTATTAGGGCCGAGGTGCTATAGGCTTTCCACCATTTACATCCACATATGCTGCACATTCCCCGCAACGTACTACCAGTTCTGCCATGTATGGCGAGGTCCTTACAACGCTTTGCGCAGTTCTATTAGGCTTGGCTCACTTTTACCATGCTTGACACGATCCACTTGCAGAAAATTCCCCTCAGATTTCCGTATATTTTCTAATAAAAAAAAACTATGTGTAATCAATGGGCAAATTGAATGACTCACATCTTTTCCCTAGGGGCTGTTGGTGTTCACATCATCCCCAGAGGTATAATTATTGAGCCTTTCAACTCAGCTGAATCATATGGGTATCTCAAAATATTTATCAGATGTGTTTGGGGGAAAAGTGACTAACTGTCCTCCAATCTATTTGGTCACTTAAAACGCGTACTAGAAATTTCAATTTCTGTTCGAATGAGCCCTCTCTCGGCCTTCTGGGACCATTGGTTCGACACTATCACTCCTGGGAATAAAGAACAAATAAACACGCATCCGCCATCTTTTGTTCTGGCAAAAAATACAAAAATCGACATTTTTGCAGGTAAGAGCGTGACATCTCGAGTTTTCTGATATGTTTAAGGTTAATTTACTTATATTCAACACTGAAGACATAGACCAGGCGAATTTGAAACACGCCCATTTATAGCCTGCTTGCTAATAGATTCATCCCATAGGGTTATTTATTCGTTGATTTTATGATGAATATTTTAACTGAATGCTTGATCGAGAGAAAATTCCGATAGGGCTTATAACTTAATTTGAACCTTAAATATTGAAACGCTCCTGATTTTTTATTTTTTTTTTTTGGGTGCTAGTTTATAGTAAACTTAATGAATCTTCTACATTTGCAACCAGCAGAAAATGTCAATTCTTTTGGTGAATCCGTTGTTACCAAAATTCTGTTATTTAGAGTGTCGGTTACTATTAGGACAAATCACTCCTTACTTACAGTTCGTTACCACAAACTGTCTCACTAATGAATATCATTGGTTACCAGCAATTATAACAAAACTAATCTAACTAAAACTAATAATTTATACTATTTATGCCGAATATAGTTATCATAGTATTAGTATTACAATGCTAATAATACTAGTACAATAATTTTTACTAGCATTCAAGCCTGAATACTTTAATCCTTTTTGGATAAGTTTTTGGATAACCTTTTTGTATACTATACTACTATAATAACTACTATAACTACTACGATAACTACTATAATACTAATAACTAATATATAATAATAATACTAATGAATACTACTAATAATACTAATAATACAATTCAACTAATAATAGCTTAAATACTTCAACCCTTTTTGGAAATAATTTACTATTTGGTTGTATGGAAAATAATTTACTATTTGGTTGTTTGGTTGCATGGAAATACTTTACTATTTGGTTGTACTATTTGGTTATCTTGTCGTATCATATAACAGTTCTTTCGACAAATCCTATCGACTTTCAGCATGACTACCGTTAGTCAGTCAAAGAAGTACGAAACAAAAGAATTTTTTATTTAGAATGGACAAGGGTAAACACAGGTGGCTGTATCCAGTGAAGGGAGTTCTTCTGGTCTCATCAATCAACGGTTTAACAAGGTCTTGACGAGGGTCAGTGAGAAATAAGTTAACTTTGTGCTAAATACTTGCGAAAAGTCAGGCGAAAAAATACTGGCGAAAAAATACTTCGCCTGACTTTTTGCGACAAAGTCAGGCGAAAAAAGGAATAGATTACTTCAATCATGGGGTGTAAATGAACTTGATAGCAAACAGATATTTTCAGAAACGATATAAATTATTTTGTTTTTTATCTCTTTTTGATTGTTTATAAAATAATGTCAAAGTTTTTTAGCATCAAATTCGGTAGAAGTCTGAGAAAGAAATAAGGAAACAATTCTTATTTCGTAAAATGCAGAAAAATTGTAGTTGACAAATTTTGTAAGCGATTCTGGTAAATGTTTAGTTTCGTTCAAAGTGCTCTAAAGTGCATTTTACTGCTTATAACAAGATTTTGATGATCGCATATTGTTTCTTTTGTCATTATTAGAGAAGCGCATCCATTTTTTAGCTTTCCCCCTCCAACGAGACTAAAAATATGTAAAGTGGGCTTGCTCACAGGGAACATTACCTATAGAGCGAAGCGAATTAGTCTATGAGCCCCGCGGGGAGCGGGGCGAGGTTTGTATTCTATATTTATTCAACGAAGAGTGATAAAACTCAAAAAAAAAGAAAAGAAAAAAAAACCTCTAACGAGGCTTATCAAATAAATATAGAATACAGACCTTGCCCCGCTCCCAGCGAGGCTCATGGACTAATACGCTTCGCTCTATAGGCAATATTACCTCTAAGCGAGCCCACTTTACGCATTTTTAGTTTGCCCTATTGAGGAGGAGGATTAACCAGAAATGGATGCGTTTCTAGAATTAGCAATTCTAAGGGCTCTCTTTTCAGTTTTGATCACTTGGAACGAAACCTAACATTTACCACGATTCCTCTATGCTTTATCCCCCCCACTAATGTGCAAATATATAGCTAAATTTATATTGTTCCTATTTACTTTGCCATGCATCACTCTTGTTTCAACTCGTGGACCCATAAATTGAATCAACGCTGAAAAATCAAGAAACTAAATAACTAAATAAACTAAATAAACTAAATAAAACTAAATGAAACTAAATAAAAGAAAAAAAGAAAACGTTAAAAATATACAATTTGGGGAATATATTTGCATATGAGGGGGGGGGGGAGAATGGGTAAAGCATAATGAAATCACTTTCAAAATTTGTTAAATGCAATTTTTCTGCATATTATGAAGTAAAAATTGTTTTCTTAACATGTTTCCATCTCAATAGCCCCAATTCTAGGCTTATACATAAATTCGTTTTAAGATTGTCTATTTCCCCGTAGAATTATTAAACAAAACAATACATTTACCTTGACTCATTTAGCTTCGGGAGCTTACATCTCTTTGAAAACAAAACTGTTGAAAAATCCGTTTCTAACAATTTTACCGCAGCTTATAACATTTTTCGGTACTTACGTGTTATAACGCCTCCACTCAAGCTCTTGATCAAACAGTTCGTGGTAACGAACTGTAGTAAGGAGCGACCCGGCTCAATAGTAACCAAAACTCTAAAAATGGAATTTTGGTACCAATAGCTACATCAAAAGAATTGCATTTTAATGCTAATTTTAAATATATAAGTTTCATCAAGTTTAGTCTTACCCATCAAAAGTTGAGAGCCTGAGAATATTTTCCTTATTTTAGAAAATAGGGGGAAACACCCCTTCAGCGTATGAGAGAACCCTATTGAAGAATTTTCAAGCTCCTATCTACAAAAATGTGGAATTTTGTATTTTTTGCCAGAAGGCAGATCACGGATGTGTGTTTATTTGTTTGTTTGTTTGTTGTTGTTTTTTTGTTTTTTTTTTCCCAGGGGTGATCGTATCGACCCAGTGGACCTAGAATGTTGCAAGAGGGCTCATTCTAACGGAAATGAAAAGTTCTGGTTCCCTTTTTAAGTGACAAAAAAAAATTGAAGGGCACCTAGGCCCCCTCCCACGCTAATTATTTTCCCAAAGTCAACGGATCAAAATTCTGAGATTTACATATAGTGCAGTGCTTACATATAGTAATGGCTATTGGGAAGTGTACAGGCGTTTTCAGGGGGATTTTTGGTTGGGGGAGGGGCTGAGAAGAGGGGGATATATTGGGGGAACTTTCGATCGAGGAATTTGTCATGGGGAAGAAAATTTCCATGAAGGGAGCGCAGGATTTTCTAGCATTATTTAAAAAAAAAACAATGAAAAAATACATATGAAAAAGTTTTTTCAGCTGGAAGTAAGGAGCAGCATTAAAACTTAAAACGAAAAGAAATTACTACGCATATGAGGGGCTCACCTCCTCCTAATACCTCGCTCTTTACACTAAAGTATTTTTAGTAATTTCAACTATTTATTCTACGGCTTTTGTGATTCAGGGGTCATCCTTAATGAATTGGGACGAAATTTAAGCTTTAGTGTAAAGACCGGGGTACTGACGAGGGGTGAACCCCCTCATATATGTAATAAGAACATGAGAATACGAAAGTTCGTTACGTAAGCTAACTTATAAGTTACGTATATATCTTTTACTAATAAAAACATTCGTAAAAAATTGAAAGTCCTAGTTGCCTTTTTCATTAACCAAAAAATTGGAGGGCAGCTAGGCTTCCTACCCCGCTCTTTTTTTTCTCAAAATCATTCGATCAAAGCTATGAGAAAGCTATTTCTGAGAAAGGCTAACTGAAAGTAAGGAGCGACATTAAAACTTAAAACAAATAGAAATTACTTCGTATATGAAAGCGACTGCTTCCTCATCAACGCTCCGCTTTTTACACTAAAGTGTTTTACTGTTTTAAAAAGAAGAGTTGAGAGAAAGAGTCTGCGTAAAGAGCGGGGCGTTGATGAGGAAGAAGCTGCTTTTATATACGGAGTAATTTCTGTTCGTTTTAAGTTTTAATGTCGCTCCTTACTTTCAGTTAAAAAAAAACTGCTTTTTTTATTTAAGAATAAGATAAGATATATTGTCTAACAAATAAAAAAATATGCAGCAAATATTGGCGGTGATTCACATTTAAGGTCAGATGTCAATCCTGTAATCAGGGCTTTATCCAGGATTATTTTTTGGGAGACGGGTGGAGGGGTTACAAACACATTTTTTTGGGAGGGGGGTCGCGCGAAAAAACTAAAAAAAGCATAAGAAATGTGTTTATATTTATTTTTGTTACATTTTTGCGAGTCGGACAAATATTTCAGGGGGGATTCAAAACCCCTAACCCCCCTGGAAACGGACTTGCCTGTAATGGCAAGTCATATTGAGCGGAACGTGATGCCTGAATCAGCTGAGAGGTGCTTCTATAGTATTATAACTCCGAATAAAAAAAACTAAAGCAAAAGTACTATTAATAAAGAAATGAAACCTAGAACGAGCAGAAATTAAAGTCAGTTCGTGGTAACGAACAGTAAGTAAGGAGCGATGCGGCTCAATAATGACCAAAACTCTAAGAAACAAAGTCTTGATAACAATAAATACTTTAAAAGGATCGAATTTTGATGCTTATTCAAAATATGTAAAATTCATCTAATTTAATGATACCCATCAAAAATTACAAGCCTGAGGAAATTTGCCCAAATTTTGAAAAAAAGGGGAAACAAACCCAAAACATCAGGTAATCTTAATGAAAATTACTCCATCAGATTCACCATACCAGAGAACCCTACTGTATAGGTTTCAAGTTCCTAATTAAAAAAATCTGGAATTTTGCATTTTTTGCAAGAAGAGATCACGGATGCGTGTTTCTTTATCATTTTATTCCAGGGACGATTACATCGAACCAGTGATCGTAGAAAATCGGGAGAGGACTCATTTGACCAAAAATCAAAAGTTCTAGTGCCCTTTTTAAGTGACCAAAACATGGAAGGCTGCTAGCCCCCCTCCCATGCTCATTCTTCTCCAAAGTCATCCGATCAAAATTTTATTCAGAATAGTCGAAAAAACTAATAACTACGTCGTTGAGGATAACTTAACTCCCCACAGTTACTGGGGAAGGACTGAAAGTTATGAACTTCGCCCATTGTTTACATATTTTATTGGTTATTGGGAAGCATACAGACGTTCTCAGGTGGGATTTTCCTAGTGGGGGTTACTGGGGGTTACGTGGGAGGATCTTTCTAGGGAGAAATTTTTCATGGAGGAAGAGAATTGTCCATAGAAGGTGAGCCGGACTCCCCAGCACTATTTAAAAAACGATCACAAATTAAATTAAAAAAAAAACAAGTTTTTCCAACTGAAAGTAAGGGGCAACATTAAAAGTTAACACGAACAGATATTATTATGTACATGAGGGGGTCATCCCCTAGTCAAGACCTCGCTCTTTACGCTAAAGTTGTTTTGTACTTTTAGAAGACCTATTTATTCTAATTAAACGGCCTTTTGTGTTTCAGGGGTTATCCTTAAAGAATTGGGACAAGATTTGAACTTCAGCGTAAAGAGCGAGGTATATTCGAGGGGTAGCCCCCCTCATATACGCAATAATTTATGTTCTTTTAACTTTTAATGTTGCTCCTTACTATCAGTTGAAAAAACTTGTTTTTTTTTAATTTAATAAACAGTAAAGCCATACTTAAAACGAACATGAATCCTGAAAGAAAATTATTATTGTAAATAATATTATCAAAATTAACCTGGTTACACATTTCTCAAAACATACATATTACAACACAGAATCAAACCAACTCTGTTGGAGTTGAATAGACTCGATGATTCATCACAAAAATTGCTGATTAAGATGAAGCAAAATCAATGTTGCAAAAAAAGTAACCGAGTCAATTTGTGTAAGCCCCAACAGATTTGTTGCTTAACTGAATAGTGACTTAACCGTCCAAAGCACGAACAGAGGTCCAAGGCTTCCTGTGAAACTAATCCCCTTTTGAAAATATGCCGATGACGGGCTTAGTCCATTCCAATGACAAAGAGCTGGTCTGAGCTATATCTAAAACTAATGATCACGTACCTTTTATCACAAAGGCTTGTCAAAACTTGGGTTGATTTGATGGTAAAATATCAATACGGTATAGTTGTCATGTTAGGTTATTACTTGCTGGTAAGGTAAACCTTGTCTCTTTTAAAACTCAGCTTGAACCCAATAATATAAACCGTACCCTTCTCGGTTTAGGTGATTCAAATTGATGAGCCAAAAAGTATACTCTTCCTCCCCCCCATAAAAAAATGAACCAAGAAAACAATTTAATTTCTTGTTATAGCCCTTGATTTTAAAAGAATGGTACTTTAACCATTTTAATTGCAGTACCTAATACAGGATTTTCTCCAATGCTGAATGGCGGCTTTTTATTTTTAGGATATACTTTTAAGTATATAAGACACCACAAAGTTTCATTCTTACCAATATCAACCTTCCTCGGTAAGGTAAAATCAACCGAATCTTATATTTATTTATAATTTGTGGGTTTACAGTGCCAAAGGCAGTCTCCAAGAACATATCCCCAGACCTAGTGGATTAGAAGAATTAACTAACGAAGACCTTTAGTTCATCATTTCCAGCCTTTCGTGCAAACAGAGATTATAGCTTTGTTATATGTAGAGACAATTATTGGATTCAAATGATGTATGGGTTCTTGAAGAAAATAATTTCTTCCCGGAAAAGGAGTTCACGCCAAAAAATACACCAGATCACAATAAAATTAGCCAAGAATTAAGCCATTGGGTGAATTCAAAAATTTTCTCGCTAGTCACTAACAAAATAAGCCAGTCTGGTGAGAAATAAGCCAATATGGCAACACTAAGAAGAGGATAAATAGTTCACCTTACAATCATTTTTATTAAATCATTGCCTTGCTGCAAGTAAGAGCGCGTATTCCGACCTCATTTCGTGAATAGGTGTGTAAGTTTGACCCTGCATAAATGCACATGTAGATGTTGTAAAATCGTGCATTTAAGTATTTGACAATAAAATCTCTCCTGACCCCAGAATTTGGCTACGCAGCCCCATGGTCACGACCCATAGTTTAAGAAGACATCTCTGAACTTGACCTCTAGCCTCAATAAAAGTTTTGCACTGACAACCAAGGCCGTATCCAGGACCGAGCCCGACTCTTGAAAACTTAATAATAAAATGAACATAAACAATTTTCTTTTGCTTTTTTTTAAGTTTCAACTCCTCTCCCGAAAACAAACTGTGGATACGACACTTTTGACAACGAATTTGAATTTATATCAAACAGTTCGTGGTAACGAACTGTAGTAAGGAGCGACCCGGCTCAATAGTAAACGAAGCTCTAAATAACGGAATTTTGATGCTAAAATATACATCAAAAGAATCGGAGTATCGACCAAGTGGTCCTAGAATGTTGTAAGAGGGCTCATTCTAACGGAAATAAAAAGTTCTAGTGCCCTTTTTAAGTGACCAAAAAAACTGGAGGGCACCTAGGCCCCCTCCCACGCTCATGTTTTCTCCAAAGTCAACAGATCAAAATTTTGAGATAGCTATTTTGTTCCGCATAGTCAAAAACCATAATAACTATGTCTTTGGGAATGACTTACTCCCCCACAGTCCCTGGGGGAGGGGCTGCAAGTTACAAACTTCGACCAGTGTTTACATATAATAATGGTTATTGGGAAGTATACAGTCGTTTTCAGGGGATTTTTTTTTGGTTTTGGGGGTGAGGTTGAGGGGAGGGGGCTATGTGGGAGGATCTTTCCTTGAAGAAATATGTCATGGGGGAACAGAAATTCAATGAAAAGGGCGCAGGATTTTCTAAAATTACTATAAAAAAAAAACAATGAAAAAATAAACACGGAAAATTTCTTTCAATTGAAAGTAAGGAGTACCATTGAAACTTAAAACGAACAGAGATTATTACGCATATGAGGGGTTCTAAAAATACTTTAGCATAAAGAGCGAGGTATTTAGGAGGAGATAAATACCTCGCTCTTTATGCTATAGTATTTTTAGTAATTTCAACTATTTATTCTACGGCCTTTCTGATTCAGGGGTCATTCTTAAAGAATCGGCACAAAACTTACGATTTAGTGTAAAGAGCGTGGTATTAACGAGGGTACAAACCCCCCTAATATACATAATAAAAATTTAAGAATATAAAAGTTTGTTACGTAAGTTAATTCTTAAGTTACGTATATTTTTTACAAATAAAAAAATTCGTTAAAAATTAAAATTTATAGTTGCCTTTTTGTGTAACCGAAAAATTGCATGGCAACTAGGCCTCCTTCCCCATCCCATATTTCTCAAAATCGTCTGATCAGAACTAAGAGAAAGCCATTTAGCCAAAAAAGGAATTAAAATGTAAATTTCATTTTAATAATTCATGTGTGGAGAGCCAAAATCAAACATGTATTAATTCAAAAACGTTCAGAAATTACATAAAAAAAACTAGTTTTTCTAACTGAAAGTAAGGAGCGACATTAAAACTTAAAACAAACAGAAACTAGACCTCCGTTGCCTGTGCAACGGGAAGTGTTGCAGCAACTGTGCCCTGTTCCTTAGGACACAGTTGCGGAGCAACACGTGCAACTGTGCCCTACGGGACACAGTTGCGGAACAACAGTCTCCATTATGTCCTTCAGAGGACATTTTTCTAATGCGGCTTCGATTGTTATCTTGAAGCATCTTTGATATGTTATATAGCACTACTCGATAAAAATAAAATAGACATCAAAATCGAAAATTTAAGAAAATTTTCAAAAATCGGAACGAGATTGACTTTTCCGGAATTATTTCCGGGAAATCTGTAAGAGCTACTGAATTTCATGCTTCAGTTCTCGAAAACATCAATAAAAGTTCTATATGAGTTCATAATTATTTTATCTCTAAAACGTTTACTTCCGAAACTAGGGCCGTCTTAACTTGACGCCAATTCGAAGTATTATGTTTCGAGACGCACATTTCGGGAATTATTTCCGGGAAATCTGAAAGAGATACGAAAATAACGTCTTATAGTTTTCTGCTTAACTTTTGATGATCTAAACTAGGAAAATATAAAACAAACCAAATTCACCAAAAAATTTAAATTGCCCCGAGGGCATGACAAAACTTCCAAATAGAAAAACCCAAAGAAGGAATTTTATTTCGGAGAAACTATTGCAAGCTCCAGTTGTTAGGAGATCGAGACCTGTCGAACCGCGTTGGAAAAAAAATTCTAGCTGGTCCAGAACAGAAGTTACCTCTAGAACGTCGAAACTTCGGAAATTATTTCTTAGAGAACGAAGCAACTTGGTATATAGAACACTTCACTTCTTCTTGCATACTTTTCATAGCACTACTCGATAAAAATATAAGAAACATCAAAATCGAAAATTTGAAAAGTTCCAAAAATAATCGGAACGAGATGGACTTTTCCGGAATTATTTCCGGGAAATCTGTAAGAGCTACGGAATTTTGTGCTCCGGTTCTCGAAGAGACAAATGAAAGTTCTACATGAGTTCAGCATAACTGTATTTCTAACAAGTTTATTTCCGAAGCTAGGGTCGTCTTAACTTGACGCCAAACATCGAACGCAGAGTTTCTAAGAAAAAAACGGTTTTATTTTTTTATGGAAAACTGTTAGAAATTTTAGGAACTTCTCTGGAACTTTTTTACTCTGTTTCACGTTCCCCTTCCCTCTGAAAAATCTCAAATTTTTAACTCTTACCACTTCGGAGCTACAGGTCGCTGATCACGGTGAAAAAAACAACAAAAAAAACAAAAAAAAAACTACGAAAGCAGTAGTGTTGCTCCGCAACACAATTACTCCGTATATGAAATGGGTTGTCCCCTCCACAATCCTTCGCTCTTTACGCTAAAGTTTGACTCTTTACCACAATTCTGCTTTTTAAAACAATTAAAAGCTTTAGCATAAAGAGCGAGGGATTGCGGAGGGGACAACCCATTTCCTATACGGAGTAATTTCTGTTCGTTTTAAGTTTTAATGTTGCTCCTTACTTTCAGTTAGAAAAACTAGTTTTTTTATGTAATTATTTTAAGACTAAATCTAACCTTACAAGATAGATTTTTGCGTGAACTTGCATTCCATATTTCCAGAGCACAGACATACGTACAAATTTTCCAAAAAAGGGTCCATAATAAGAACAAATAGAAGGTACATAGCATGGAAATTAATCAGTGCCAATTCTTGAAATTCAGGCAAGGTCAAATCCAGGGGGAGGGAGGTATATATGTAAACATGTAAAAAAATTGATGCCTTCTGTAACGTTTCTTTAGCCCCCTCCCCTACCTATCTCCTCTGAACTAAAATCACAAATATGACCTTGAATTTATGGGGCATCTGATCCCGAAGCCAATTTTTAGATTACGTTGCGTAAAATAAATTTCTCAGAAGGAAAAGGCTAAAAATAATTTCTACCTGCTGTTAGGGATGGTAAAGAAGGTAACGTTTTTTGAAAAATTCTAACTATCACCAGAACCAAAGTAGCTGTATTACAAAAGATTGATCAATCGTTTGAGCCCCCAACTGTAACTAGGCGGACTATAAATATTAGTCTGAGAAAATCTATCACATATCATGTATTGGATTATTGCAGCCGATGTGTGTCAGAGTACTATATTTTTAGAACAGGAAAACACCAGTAGCTCCAGACAAAATATCTGCTTCAGAATTCAAAGAAATTCTAATATTCCCCAGATTCCAGGGTATTTCTAATTCAATTTATCATAATCTATCTATCGTAACCAAATCCACCCCTGACTTCTCTACCCTGAAATAAATTTCTAGCGTAAGTACCTGGTGTTGTGCGGCAACTTAAATTGTGAAACAGAAATGGCATGGTTATAATTAAATATACATTTTGGGATGGGGCGTAACTTACTCTAAAAACCTGACTCAATTTTCCTTTGTGGGGGAGGGGGGACTAAAAAATTGACAGTAACTGACTACAGCCTTAAGCCTAGTTGTTCAGATTGCCTCACACCTTAAAAGAAAAGAATATCGTCCGGGTATTGTTTTACATTTTCTTCTAGCAAATTAAAAGAGTAAAATCGCTGTCATAGCGATTGGAGCCATTTTTAGACCATACAACGAATATGCTATCGGTACTTGTGTATTATTCAGAACACACTCAATAAGTGAAGTTAGGTTCTTTCGTGAAACAAAATAGGATGTAGGTACATTTTATGAGAAAATTCGGTTTCATAGCCACAAAGAAAAATCTCAAAGACAAAAGGTTATGTTAAGTTAGGTTAGAATTCTAAATTGTAATTCTAAAATTTTCCAAATAAAGTATTATATTTTCATCATATTTTGTTTTATTTCATTAGCTTTATCAATAGTTTGGGCTATATATTTGCACATTAGGGGGGATGGGTTGCACAATATCAAATACCTACTTAACCTAACCTAACCACCTCTATATATAAAATATTTAATTAAAGTGTACCTGCATCGTAGTTTGTTTCACTAAAGAGCCTAACTTCACTTATTGAGTGTGTTCTGTATAATACACTATCTAACGATTGGAAACTATGAGGGGATTGGACTAGTCGGTGGTATCCCCTTCAAGTGAATTATGTTTCAAGGCAGAACATCATTTGATCCAATTAAGGCATTTTTTTACTTTAATTTTGAGCTACTTTATCGGCGACATTTCTACACTGCAGTTAAGTCAGAAACACCACTAATCTTGTAAAATTTATTGAAATTTAATATAAAATATACAGCATGTGGAGTGACATGGATTGAATAGAGTGACAGCAAATTGGTGAACCGGCTCAGGAAGAAAAAGACAAAAAATGGAACAGACAGACACTGCTACCGTTTTTTGGTGAGTGATTAATTATCTCTTCTCAAAAGAACAGAAAACGTTTGTAGCATAAAGAAAAGGTGTCTTAGTATAAAAAAAGCGTTTACTGTGATGCTTCTCATAGTGTAAGATTGAATTAATGTTTCAAAAGTCTTTATTCAAAGGAATGTTCAAGCTGTGATGTTTTGCTCCATTAAATGCATCTATGTTGTGATGTGTTGTACATTTAACGAATCGATGGTTAAACCACCAAATATAATTCGACTGTTAAATATCGAAACATATTTGCTACCGAAAATAGTTTCGTGAGGGCAGTGGCAGATTAATAAAGGCAAGTCAGTGGGGTGGAATGTAAACCACCCCCCACCCCCTACCGTAGTGGTGGATTTAGGCATAATATCATATTATCATATTAAATATTAAATCATATTTTTTTAGAGGGTGAACAGCTTTTTTAATGGTGGGGTAGATTTTACAACTTATTATTTTTTGTATCAATATTTTTACCTTATTTTAATTTCAACTGATTTATTAGAACTTTAACCCTAAGCAGATTTTGGATTAAATTTACTGCCATTTCCACTACCTACCAACGACGTATGACTGTTGAGGTTCCCTTTAAATTGCTAGTATTTCTTTGTTTACAAGTTTATTGGAGCAACCTATTATGCACCCCCCCCCCTGAAAAATCCTGGATCCGCCCCAGGGTAAAGGTCTAGAATAGTGGCTCCCTAGAGGGAAACACGGTGAGGCAAAAAGAGACATTTTAAGATTGAAATTTATATTCATTTTTATGGTTTTGTTCATGTTTTGACAGTTCTTCCCCAGCCTCCATGGCTGGGCCGTGGTTGTATCCAGGATTTTTTTTGGGAGGGTTGTTTATGGCCGAGGGGTTACAAAAAATATTAAAAATATTTTAAATTTGTTTATGTGAATTTTTGTCCGATAATGGGGAGTTCAAACCCCACAAACTTTCCCCTGGAAACAGCCTCGGCCCAAGGCTGTATATAGAACTAACCGAAAAAAGGATGATTTCTTACTTTATACTATGCAGCAAATAGGGCTATCAATGAGTCATATTTCCTTTTTTTCCCATTTTTTATCTGTTTTTGAATCAGTTTTCATCAATTATTACGTTATTTTTATTACATAGCCAAGGGCTTTATAAGACTATTAGAGGGAGGAGGGGGGCTGTGAAAGTTGTGTCAAAACGCGGACAAAACCGTAAAAATGAACATAAAATTAGCAACATAAAAATGTCTCTCTTTTTTTTTCTAACATCTCTCCTTCTTAAGAGCCGCTATTATAAACCTTAGCCAATAGTTTAAAAAGTTCAAAGAGTAAAGTAATTAAAATAAAATATGCGCTTTGAGCCCTGGAAAGTCTAAAAAGGGGGCTCAAAAAGTTATCAATATTCAACCAACCAATGGCTATTGAATTCGGCAGCTCAAAATCAAATTTCCTGCAAAACAAGGCGTGTCCAAAATAGATATCTCCTGCAAAAAAAATATTTGTAAGATTTGAAGTCTGAAGTCACTTCAGACTTCAAATCTTCAATACTTCAGACTTCAATATAACTGCACATTTTGCGATTTCACCCACGATAAGCCCAAAAAAGGGGCGTGTCAATATTTTAGGGACATTGCCAATCCGTGAACTGCGTAAATAATGGTTTTTGATGAAAGAAATTGTATAACTACAACCATATAATAAGGCAATGGAGACTATGCTTCTTATACTGGTAGTTCCCTCGTCTTGGCGAGTCAGGATGTTTGCCGCGCCTTTGACTCCCTGATTCACCCCCTTATCCTTTTAAGGGTTGCTGGAAGAGGAGTAAGTCCGGCTATCATCAGATCTCGAAGGGATATGTATGCTAAGCTACGAGTCCAACTTAAAATCCTTCTTAAGGGAGATGACGTAATGCTTTTTAACTAGAAATGCCGACTTCCTTATGAAATTGTACTTGGAAATTCAAAGATCCTTTATCTAAGTATCCATATTTAAATACAATTTCTCACACTCATTATCTCCTAACAGAAGGCATCAAAGGCCCCATATCAGCTTCATACGCTTCCATGGTCTCTGCTAAACTTCGTTTTAATCATCGTTATCTGGCACCGCTGTACAACACTATTGCTCTCCTCCACATTCTCTTCATTGCACCCTTCTGGAAGTTTCTTACTACATGTTGATAAATTGAAAATTCGCTCACTTTCTTCTGTTTCGCAAAATACCCAATGAGATACACAATTTGGAGACGAAGCTCAAAGCTCATCAATAGTCTTCATATATATCGTACTATAGCTGTTGCTAAACTTATGGAGAAAAGCAAACAAAAGATTTCGAAATATGATTGTAACCAACTTCTTCAACACTAGTTACATTGTCATAGTTCTATAGTAATCTTTTGCTTTTTTTGTTGTGCTTCGTCATTTTATATTTGTATGGTTTTCAATATATAATAATAACTGTTACTTTGTATGTTCAGAGAGAAGTAGAAGGAGTTTATTCTGAATGGATGATCTAACGAATGTTAAAGCATATTTACAACATTTGGCCCTAAAAAAGAGTTAAATTTTGGGAGCTTCAGACCCCTCCCTTAGCGAAAATTTTCAGAAAAGTTCGTGAGATTTTGGCTTGCAGACTACCGGATATGTTACAATACTGAACAAGTCTTATCATCAAAAGAGTCCTTAAAGGACCTTGTAATAGGAATTCATTCTTTAAACAAATTGTACTTCCTACTGTAGTTTATTTTATTCCATTAATTTTAAGTACACTGCATTAATTACATTCCATAATTATACCTATTTTACAAATTACAATTAATAATTAATTCAAATTTCTATTCAATATTTTGTTTTTATCCTTTTCGTGAGTGGTGTGCTAAAATACCATTTCGCACTGATTGGTAGAGACTCTTCAATTTTGACTAATTTTAATTGAAAAGAAACATTTACGACAGCCTGGAAACTTCTTAATCCCTGTCCAGTCAGCCATAGAAATACCAATTACGTCCCTAATTGATTGTCAACACCGAATAAGAAAGGGAATTACTTTCTCAAATTAAGCGTTTATCCCCCTAACATTGAAGCGAGAAAGAGAGCGTGTTATTTGATTTTCAACAGATTCTTAGAAAATGTGCTTTGTATCTTAGATTATAAGCAGTAAGATCCACTTTAGCAGCAAAATGAAAAGGGTTCGTACATATGAGTAGTTAAGGGTCTATTTAGGAAGGGGAGTTACCCCATTTCAGGGGTATAAACTAAGGAGAAATGTATGGTTTTAAAGGTATGAGGTTTCAATTAACTATAATTTTCAACAATTAAAATTTAAAATTGTTTTTGAGAACTCGGGGGGGGGGGGTTGGATTCCACTTTTCCACCCTTAGATTGTAGAAAATTTTAAATACACATTTATGTTCAAAGGAAATAGAAGAAAAATAAGTTTGATGTTTGATAGTGCAGTTTCTTATATTATTAATTTAAAAGAGAGATTTTCAAATTAGTTTGAGCTTTTGAAAATAGGCTCTTGAAATTTGCAAACTTATTTGCGCAGTTAAAATACAAAACCATGTAGAAAATACGATAGAATACAGTTTTCAATCCTGAGTAAAATTCAGTCCTCAGAGCTCAGAATCCCGTCAAAAAAATAAATTTAATCCTCCAAAAAATGTCAAAGAACGGACTTTCTCGTACCAGAAGGGTGCAAGCTCTTTTTAACCTGTTCTGGCAAAAATTATGGCTCATGCGCAGTAAGCCTCAAGATGCTGTCCCAATTTCAATAGATCATAAGTATGTCAAGTATGTTTGAAATATTTAATACTATTTTTAGTTATATTTAATCATGTATTTAAGTAAGGTTATATTTCGTTATGGTATCTTTATCTATAGTAAATACGGCCCCTAATTTAATGTAACAATTAATAAATTGAATAAAATTTACTTTTTATAGGAATTAAATTCAAAGCCATTGTGTCTTTGTAAGTTAAATATGTATGTTTAACAGTATTTTGTTGTTAAAACTAAATCATGTTTTATTTACACTTTTCATGTTATTTTCAATGTTAATACCGAAAAATGTTACTTTCCAAAATATAGCACGATAACAATTCTAGGGAGGCGATTGCCACCTCACCTTTATGGTACCCTAGGAAGAGCCGGAATTTGTTGCCAGAAAAGCCTCAGATTTAGTACTTTCTATGTATTCTTAGTATTCTAGGGTAGGTAGGAGTGAGGAAGAGGAATTAATACTCCCTGCTCTCCCCAGTGGGAGCCTTTGAAGACAGGTACAAATAAAGTTAGAGAAATTTAACAGTTTTTAAATTCCCTTTAAGAAAAAAAAAACAATAAAAACCGCCTTCCAGTACCTAGGATATACACTACCACCATCTTTAGATAGCAAGTTGAACAATAAAATGCTAAAGAAGCATCGGATTATTAAGGATTTCCATTACAGGACCCAGCCGCCTTTGTCGCGGCTTGTGAGAATCACCATATACTACAATGAGACCTTTTTGTCAAAAGTTTACCTTCCGACTATTCGGTTTGCTATAAATCCGTGACTAATGTATAAAACGCCTGTCAGTAATACAGTCAAATTTGAATAAATGGTTTGGCAATAAAAAAAAAGAATGATGTAAATCATTTTTGATGTGATTCTGTTTGAAACCCTGTTTATTAACAGGTTCTATGCCTTGAATGTACAAATTTGTTCATAAAACATAACGGTATTTAACTATTTTGAATTAATTGTACATTTTTGATGAATCAAGAAGAAAACAAAAAGCTATTGCTCCATTTGTTTTAATTTCTTTCAAGAACTTGAATGAGTTGTTACGACTATGAAGTTTCATATGTCAAGAGCACTTTGGGGATGTAAAATTTTAGACTAAAAACAAAAAATACACGCTTCATTATTATCTATAATAAATACAACGTAAAACATGCACACTCTTGTCAGACTTAAAATTTTGTCATATTTCCCATAGCTGTTTTAATTTCATTTGAACAAATTTGACATCAAAAAACGATGTTCTTAGGAATACAAAGTTGTCAAGGTCCAGAAAGCTTTGAGTGAATATCCAAATTCAAAACTCAGAAAAAAAATGCAAAAATTATAGTGGTTCGTGACGGATGTGACGCCACAAATGCACTTTTCTGTGACTTATTACATAGAAGCAAACTTAAAATTATTTGTCCTATTTGCCACACGTATGTCAATTTCATTTGAAAAATTCAACATTCCAAAATCCGATGTTTTAAAAATGTTAAGCTATCAAAATTTCTTAGACCACGCTGCTTTTTCATTTACAAAAAATTAAGCAAAGAGAAAACAGGTTTTAATTTCGACAAAGCAGCAAAAAAAAATACAAAAACAAAACTACACTTAGCTCAAAGAATAAAAATACTCCGAATATGTCTAAAAAAATGTCTTTATAAAAAAAAATTCTTCTTTTGTCGATTGTAATTTTTTTCCCGCTGAGAAAGGCTCCCGGACGTGGGGCCGAAATATTCGGAGCATTTTTTTTTCGTTAAAGTGTAGTTTCGTTTTTATATTTTATTTTTTGTTCACTGCATTGTCGAAATTAAAACCCGTTTTCTCTTTGCTTAATTTTTTGTTAAGCTACCAGAAGTCCGGAACATATCATTTGGTGAATATCAATGATAAGAACGCAAAACAAAATGCAGACATTCATAATGATTCATTATGAACATGGAACAGCTGATACACACTTTTCTCCGGCTTCGACTTGCTAAGAACTAGACGTTCTT
Source organism: Artemia franciscana (assembly GCF_032884065.1). NCBI lineage: Eukaryota > Metazoa > Arthropoda > Branchiopoda > Anostraca > Artemiidae > Artemia > Artemia franciscana. The sequence goes on along the minus strand of NC_088876.1, from coordinate 29,413,397 downwards.
AGGACCGGGAAGTCGTCGCAAGTCAAGGACGGTTCTAGAAGTGAAATAAACCCTTGAAACTCGAAACAAAAATAAACGATTGTGACACAACGCTTGCAAACATTTCTCGGCGAGGAAAAAAACAGAAATTTGTGAATTTAGCAATATATTTATAAGAAGATCCCGAAAACGTTTTGAGTTCTATCACTCGACGCAACTTAGAAAATGCACAAAGAACCTTTTATGTAAATTTTAAAAGAATTAACACATAGCCTATGTGCATTTAAACACTGATATGATTAAGCAATTTATGTTTTCAGCAGTTTAGTTACATTTTTGAAGTCACAGTGGTTGAAGGAGGTGGCAGTTCCTCTTTTGACAGAAAGCCCTGACGTTACCCTCATTTCGAAGGTATATCTTGATCTTCATCAGTATCTTTAAAAATATAAAATATATACGCTTTCTAGTTAGTTTAGTTTTGTCTCCGCATCTGTGGATTACGCTCGTCAACAGCGCTGATTTGGTGATACCCGACTGAAAACTCATAAGCACCCCGTGCAACACACGACCCCTTACTCATCCTGAATTTAACATAGTGTTCTTAGCTTTCTTTTTTTAAAGATTGAAACACTCAAGCCCTCGCCACTGGTCCCATGCAATTTGAACAGCTATGATTCATTTTTAATTGCTAATTGAGGTAAAAAAAAAAAAAAAAAAAAAAAAATCCAAGCCATACGAGCTTTTGCCTTTTTTTTGTGGTCGATGTTTCACTGTAATCAGCCCATCAGAAAAATTATGAAAAGATTAAGGAGTTAGGACTACATAGCAGGATATAACTATTACTGTTTGAAATAAGAGTTTCAAAATATGACTACGTACTATCGTGTGTAAAGAATTCAGAAAGTCTTTACATTCAGATGTAGTGAAATGTAGAAGTCTCTATAGACCCAATTCAATGAGTCTCTAGAGAATCCCTTCTCAAGAGGAATTTCTTTTTTCCTGCGATAATCAAGCGACTTAACTTTTCGTCACCAATTTTCAATCTTACACTAAAAAATTATCCTGCATTTGAAAATTTATTTCTGGTATTGCATATTTAGAACCAGAGCCGAAAAAATATAATTCACCAATTTTCACCTCAGATGTTTAATAATAAATTGGGCTTAGTATAGAACGAGTATTTGCTGGGAATTAACGAGGAATTACCCACTATAAAAAAGCTTATGCACACCATGCGACACGTGACACGTATAATCGAAGTGTACAGAAGCGTCGTTTTGGGTGGGGGGCAGTTGCACCCCCCCAATAATATGGAGAAAAATATTTTGTATTTATCCCATGCCCCTTGACTATCCAGATATGAACCCCTCTCCCTCCCATATAAAAATGCTGTAGATTCAACCCCGGAAGTGCACCATGTGCGGTGCAAGGAGCTAAACAACGGCGAAAGTTTTTGCACACACGTTACATGAAAGATGGTACAAGCGGCACCCCGCTATGTACACTAGGTGACAGAGGGCGATCCTTCGACAAGATGCATAAAACCCCGACCGCTAAGATGCAGTTATATTTACATATTTTAACCATGATCCTATAAAGACCTTATATGTCTTTATGTGGCCCTACAATCATGACCTTAAATGATGATGACTCTACAAAAGCTTAGGAGAATAATTAAATATTCATTTAAAATTATTTGCACTGCATAATAAGGCTATGGTCTTTAGAAATAATTTGCAACTGTTTCTATGGGAGTGTTTCCTTTAGCTCCACCACGCTTCACAATGAAGTTTTCTAACTTGCTTTCTATCTGAAGCAGGAGATTGTTCAAAACAAGTTAACCAATAAGCTCAAAGAAGTTGCATGTTTTACCGACAAATATTTTTCAAAACAATCCGGATCCGTGCTGCTTGGCAAGGAGAAATTAAAAATTGAGGCGACAGAGCGTATATTGCAAGACTTGTAAGCAGATTTAATGTTTGACTTGTTAGTGCTATGCTTAAGCCAAAACAGGCGATAAAAACAACATAACGCACGACTACAGCACCAATAATGTATCTCTTGCATAACTTGATGAGACGGGCAATGTTGAAGCGTAATCTTTCCGATTGATCGTCCAGAGTAACGATTCAAGGGTAGATTGATTTTTGAAATTTGAAGGTATAGAAGCTTAGAAATCGTCAGTTGCGTATCAAAAGGTTGTATCTCCATAATTGTAAATTTTTATAAAAGCAAAAAGAAAACATCACAACTTGTTTATTTCCTCTTTGATAACCGTAAAACAAAAAGGATTGATTTGTAAAATCAATAGATGTCAATCCGTTTTTGTTTTACGGTTATCGGAGGGAAAATAAAAACAGTTATGAGGTTTTTTGTTTCTCTTCTGAAAATTTACAATTAAGGAGATGCGACTTTTTGATAACCGACTGACAAAATACGGCGTTCTAATGTGTACGACGAATTTGTCAAAAGCTAAAAGATAGCGCTAGTAGAAACTCCGTTGATGTTGCTACTGAAGTGAAATAAATTGTTTTGACATGGGCTTTTCTGACCATTTCTGTTTTCCAATTCTAAAGGACAAGTGTGACATTAAACTCACCAACGATCGTGGTTAGCTTTTTCTACTAACAAGTGGGACTTAAGCGTGGGTAAGGCATTGAAAAGAAAAAACACTAATATAATATTAAGCAGAAATACTAATGCTTTAGTATTTCTGCTGATGACGATCGCTGTACATGTGATCGAGACACCAGACTTTTCTATCCGTTTTCACTGTCTAATAAATGGACTTGTCCCCATTTGAAGGTCATTTAGTCATAGAAAGGCAGTGTAACTTCTTATTTGTATCTCAGGCTACCACAGAAAGAACATGGACTAAACCCCTTAACGTCTACTTGCTTGACATTTAAGAACAAAACGTCAAACATATCAATGAAGAAAATCCTATTTTCTTCATTTTCATAAACTGAATAGCTTTTCGTTATGTCCGTAATGTTTCGTTATTTTTCCGTTATGTATGTAGCCTGTCAAATGTAAACAAGACTTAAGCCATGATTAGTTGAAACGAAGTCAATGAACATGTCGACAGAGCTGTTATAGACAGTTCGATAAATGGATAACCACGAGATTAACTAATAGCCTACCCACCATAGTGGGAAAACTTTTGCGATAAAACTATGCTTTTTAACTTATCTCTTAATTCAGGGGCAGCCACTCGAGAGATTTTTTCTAGTATTTATCATAGAAAAATTACCCCCAAGACTTTTGAAATACCTTCTTTTGGTATCTTCATTTTTAAAAATGTCTTGGCAAAAATCTGGGGGAATACATACCTTGCCCCTTAATTGATACCACCGTTATTGATATTCATTTTCAACTCAGCTAAATCGGTATTTATATTGTGACTTACCTCTCTTTTTCGTCTCATCGGGGCTTGATCTTTCAGTTCCACCATCAGAAGAAGGAGTGCCTGCACTTCGTTCGTCTTCTTGCGGAGAAGGCATCTCTCGTGGAGACATTCCTGGTGGCAATTGCGTCGCACCAAAAAAGGGGAATTGTCCAGCAAATCGACTACTGAAAAACTCTGGCTTCTTCATGGCAGTCCCAGATGGAATAGCAAAATGTGGAAACATTTTCATAGAATCTTCTCCATTCGTAAGAGGACGAAAAGCACTGTTTAACTGAATCCGAGGATCAAGAAAATGGGGGAAAAACGTATGTGATACAGGAGACATTATCCCTGGATAGTCTTGCCGTACAGAAAAAGGATATGGGTGATGTTGCATTTCTTTGCCGTCACCAACCTGAAAGGTTTCGCATTTTTAAAAAGAAAAAAATCCTTTTAGATATTCCTATATTTTTGGGAAATTATTTACAATCCCGTCTACAGGAACCAAGGCCGTACCCAGGGGGAGTTAGGGGTTTGAGCTTCCCTCTTTACACTCTCCCAAGAAGATCCAGTTTCCTTTAAATCCTTCTTTACGATCTTTTCCCGCCCCATTCGGAAACGACCTGCATTTTGCTTGACCCTAAATAAATGGGTGAAAAGGACATTCTTTGGTAACCTATCATCTTTCATCCGCAAAATTTGTCCTATCCATCTCATCATTTGTTTCATTATATGCCTTACCTAGAAAGCGGGATGGAACCACATTTTTCGTACCAATTACTGTTTGAAACATGTTCAGTCAAATGGGTACCCGAAACTATTCATAGATACCTCTTCTGGAAAATATCTAACAAATCCTCAAATCATCATTCGTCTTCCCAAGCGCTCACGTTTCAGAACCATACTTGACCGCTGTCGTCACTATAGCTTCCAATATTCTAATCTTAGTTCGCAGTCTTTTCCTATTTTTCCATACTTTTTCTACTGTGGAAAAAAAACCTGAGCTTTGGCTGTTCACATTTTCGCTGAATCGACCATACTAATAATACTGCTCACGCAATTTAAGCTGTGTACTTGATGGATCTGTTTGTCACCCAAAACTACCTCTTTACTTTCATTTATTCCTAGTCTATGCACTATAATCTTCTTAACATTAATTTTCAAACTTATTGTTGCACCCTGAACTCTCAAAACCAAAAACAACTATTTATTTTACAAAGATTTTCAAGTAGAAAAGTCAAATATTTTTCATGATCTAAGACTGCAAGTCTACTTTCCCGTTTTATTCCATGTCTTCCCACAGCCTTTGCCGTGTTGCATAGGAGAAACTCCATCAAATTGATCCATATAAACGCGGATAGAACGCAATCCTGCTTAACTCCTGACTCAATACAAGACCAACTACTAATCCATTTCCTAATTAATCTGCAGCAATATTGGTATTACGCCCAGCACCAATCACTTTAACATAGTTTGGTAACGAAAGTGCTTCCTTGGGTGGGGGAGGTTGTGCTTCCCATCTTTCTACCCTATCTAACCTACGTCTATGATCATATAGAGATGTTTGTGATTCATCTTTCAATGTCTTATCTTTCTCATACCATTAGTATTCTTATTTTTTTTCAAAATTTAACCACCCCGTGCCCGTCCCCCCAAATCCCTTTGTATGTGCCTTTGGAATTGTTGTTTCTTTCTGTCCAGACAGAAGGTAAGAAATTAGTTACGCTATACCAAGTTGCACAAACCCTTTGACACTGTGAAAAATTCTTTCGGTCAACTTCATGCGCAGAAAGAAGAACTCGTTGTAGTGCAAAGGCCACCTGGGGCTTAAGAATATTAATTCTTAGTTCAAGGTCAAGACATAACCGCTGCTACCACCACTTTCAATGAAAGAACTCTCTTTGTCAGATGGGTTCAACCTCTCTCATGAGTATCAAAACCCAAGTCTCTTGGTTGGATCTTTGATAACTAGTAACGAGCCTCAAGGGCGTAGCAAAAGGGCTGCAGTCTCATTCTAAATAAAAACTAACCAACAATTGTCGACAAGGCCGTATACAGGGGGGTTAGGGGTTTGGAACCCCTTTCCCCCAAAATGTTTGTCAGACTCGCAAAAACGTAAAAAATGAATATGAACCAATCTTTGATTTGTTTTTTAAGTTTTTTAATGCCCCCCTCCCCCGATAAAATTCCTTTGCACCCCCCCTGAAAAAATCCTGGATGCGTCCCTGATTGTCGAAATCAGAACATGTTTTCCAAAGTAAAATATTAAAAAGACTGATTCTACAACTCTGCCCCCTTTCTCTTTCCGAGAAAAGTCCTATCTCTAAACAACAGCATGAAAGTCTTTTTGTGTATTTAATCTGTGAGTATTATTGATGATTAAAGTAACATAAACGTAGTCGCTATTAAAGGCCAGAACGGCCTTTTTGCGTATGCATGTGATGTAAGGGTTTTAAACAAAAATTTACCTACCTACCTAAATTTACCTACCTAAAGTGAGCGATCGTTAGTACCCTAACCCGATACATCGCTTGTCAAACACACGGTATTATTTGTTATTTATCTAAGTTTTGTTTTAATTTATTTATTATAAACAAGTTTATGTTATAATTATTATATTACAAATTATATTATATTTATATTATAATTATTATTGTTTGAATGTCTTTTTTTCTTCTTCCCCTCTGCTAGTATATTAAATATGGTTGAGAACCGAAAGAATTTATTTAAAATACATTAAAATATTGTATTATCTCTATTTATTTGATGGAGTCATTTTTCCCTAATTCCAATTTCAGCTCCTACTTTCAGTCCTTTCCTACTTGAAGGGTATGAAAGATTCCTCAAAATGGTATTGACTTTAAACAAATAGTAAAACCTATTTACCGCCTATTTATAGCCTTTGCAGAGGCTTTGCTACATTTTTCAGAACCGGGGTATTGTCAGTTTTTGTCCAACCTCACCAGATCCCACCCCCACCCCAAGGGTGATCTTTACAATTATTAATAAAAACAAAACTGAATTTCTTAATTGTGTAAATTTAAGCCTGATATGCCATCCCGGGGAAATCCCGGCAACTCACTCGGTTTTTGCCGGTCTTCAAAATTTTTTAATAAAAATGTTTGTTTTCGAGTCGTGTAAATTAAGGCTTAGTATATTGCTTCGGGGAGTCGTCAATGCCTGAATGGGCTTTGGCTGATCTCCAGAAGTATTTGATCCAACAATATATTATCTTTATCTGTGAAATTTATAAAAAAAAATAAATAAGCCATAAACCCACCCCGACTTAGGAAAAAGGTTTTCAAAAAGCCTTAACGAAAATTTAAAAAAATCTTTAGTTAGAATAAGACAATATAAATTAAAAGAATTGATGGAAATTCATTTAGAAAGTTATCAAAATATAAAGATTTCGAAACAAAAGTAAAACAGCCATACTAATGCCTAAAACAATCAGAAATGTAGTCATATAGCAATCTAAACTTCAAAAAGAACAGAAATGACTATGAATTGAGACCTAGTACAGGGAAAAGAGAATTTTATTTTTAATAAGTAACCTTCAAGACAACTAACAGTTACATCAAAATAGAACATAAAAAAAGTATTTTAATGAACGGAGGATCAAGAATCCATCAATGGATTGAAGGGTGTCTATGCCTAAAAGATGGGGGGCAGGTTGCCCCACCGCTACAAACAACAAAAAATTATAAAAAATTTTTGGTTGAAATCATCTCCATCCTATCCTCACTGATCTTATAATTAAAACTTACGAAACGTACGTAATTACGAACGTAATTAAACGTACGAAAATTGTTACATGAACCTACAGTTGATCGAACATTTTTACAGAACGTTCAATTTTGCTTAAGTTTTAATTACAATCCAATATTTAATTTCTAAAGGAGAAAAGCTGAAAAAAATAAAACATTCATATGACGCTTCGATGATGAAATTATCAAACAGTTCTTGGTAACGAAAATGTAGTAAGGAGCAACCCGGCTCAATAGTAAGCAAAACTCTAAAAAATGGAGTTTTGGTACCAATAGCTACAACAAAAGAATTGCATTTTGAAGCTGATTTTAAATATATAAGTTTCATCAAGTTTAGTCTTACCTATCATAAGTTAGGAGCCTGAGAAAATTTGCGTTATTTTAAAAAATAGGGTAAAAAACCCCTAAAAGTCATAGAATCTTAACCAAAATCACACCATCAGATTCAGCGTATCAGAGAACCCTCCTGTAGAAGTTTCAAGCTCCTATCTACAAAAATGTGGAATTTATATTTTTTGCCAGAAGGCAGATCACGGATGCGTGTTTATTTGTTTGTTTGTTTTTTGTTTTGTTTTTCCCAGGGGTGATCGTATCGACCCAGTTATCCTGGAATGTTGCGAGAGGGCTTATTCTAACGGAAATGAAAAGTTCTAGTGCCCTTTTTAAGCGACCAAAAAAATTGGAGGGCACCTAGGCCCCCTCCCACGCTAATTATTTTCCCAAAGTCAACGAATCAAAATTCTGAGATAGCCATTTTATTCAGCGTAGTCGAAAAACCTTATAACTATGTCTTTGAGGACGACTTACACCCCCACAGTCCCCGTGAGAGGGGTTACAAGTTCAAAACTTTGACCAGTGCTTACATATAGTAATGGTTATTGGGAAGTGTACAGGCATTTTCAGGAGGATTTTTTGGTTGGAGGCAGCGGTTGAGAAGAGGGGGATATGCTGGGGGAAATTTTTCATCGAGGAATTTGTCATGGGGGAAGAAAATTTCCATGAAGGGAGCGCAGGATTTACTAGCATTACTTAAAAAAAAAACAATGAAAAAATAAATATGAAAAAGTTTTTTCAGCTGGAAGTAAGCAGCAGCATTAAAACTTAAAACGAACAGAAATTATTACCCATATGAGGGGCTCACCTCCTCCCAATACCTCGCTCTATACGCTAAAGTATTTTTAGTGATTTCAAATATTTATTCTGCAGCTTTTGTGATTCAGGGGTCATTCTTAATGAATTGGGACAAAATTTAAGCTTTAGTGTAAAGAGCGAGGTACTGACGAGGGGCCGAACCCCCTCATATATGTAATAAAAACATGAGAATACAAAAGTTCTTTACGTAAGCTAATTTATAAGTTACGTATATCTTTTACTTATAAAAAGATTCGTAAAAAATTAAAAGTTCTAGTTGCATTTTTAATTAACCGTAAATCGGAGGGTAACTAGGCTTTCTCCCCCGCTCTTTTTTTCTCAAAATCATTCGATCAAAATTATGAGAAAGCCATTTAGCCAAAAAAAATAAATATGCAAATTTCGTTTTAGTTATTCCTCTGCGGAGGGCCAAAATCAAAACATGCATTGATTCAAAAACGTTCAGAAATTAAATAAAAAAAAACAAGTTTTTTTGGCTAAATGTAATGAGAGACATTAAAACTTAAAACGAACAGAAATTACTCCGTATATGAAAGGGGCTTTTCCTTCTCAACGCCCCGCTCTTTACGCTAAAGGCTTTTACTGTTTTAAAATGTAGAGTTAAGAGAAAGAGTCAAACTTTAGCGTAAAGAGCGGGGCGTTGAGAAGGAAAAGCCCCTTTCATATACGGAGTAATTTCTGCTCATTCTAAGTTTTAATGTCGCTCAATACTTTCATTTAAAAAAAAACTTTTTTTTCATTTAATATCATTAAAGAAACAATCACAAACAAACTATAAGATATTGTTCCCAGAAAATTTTTCTATGAAAACTAAATAGTCTGAAACTAAAATCTATAACAATCTGAAGTAAAGTTGTTTGATAATTCCAACTTAAAACGAGTAGAGAATAAATTAATAATTATTAAAATAACAGATAATAGGCTACTATGTTGGAATGCAGTGAAAGCTAAAACAATGAGAAATTAAAAATGAAATACATGAGTCAAACTTAAAACAAACAGAAATTACCATAAACAAGAGTGATTTCTTCTTTTTTGAGTGTTTTTTTTTTTATATTAATTTATAGTCGTTTTTGACTGACCTAATTTTGTTATGGGCTAGTTTTAAGAATGCTTGTTAAATTTATTTAATGTTTCTGCTTAAAAGTTAAAATTTTGGATTGCAATCGCTAAGTTTTAGGCAATTGGAATATTCAGTTGAAAAGGTTTACATAACTCTATTTTTCATATAAATTCAAAAATACAACTCAATTACATCTGCCAGCCAAAACCCTTGTCTGTCGGAAACGCTAGAAACTCAACCGAGAGTTTCTTACTTTGTATAATTGTTAGGCTTCCGTATCTCCCAGCCAATGACTAAACTGAAAAAAAATCACGTGATGTGGACAATAAGTACCTGATTTGCCCGCGAAATGACAACAATGGAACCCGAATCACCGGTAGGTGTTCAATCCTCACAAAAGAGTACACGCTTGTTTTCTTTTTATGTCTTAATCCTTAAGGCAAGCAAGTATTTTGCAGTATTTAGATTGCATTTTGTACGAAGTTTGATATTATCTAGTAGCTGGGTGATCTAGCTAAAATTCTCAGGCAACAGTTTTCTTGGGGGATATATGGGAAATTGAAGTTTTGTGTTTGAGAGAAAGGGAACAATTTTCTCTGCTTCCCAAATGAGAATATACGCTGAAGTTTCTCCTTTTTTTTATAACTATCGTCCGACAGGCTCTTTAGCCAGTAAGAAGTAATTACACAATAATTGTGGGCCCTAGGAAAAATATGAATACGCGAATTATAAAGAAGTTTTATTTCTTTCAGAAAAGAAAATCATACCTGGTAGCTAGTTTAATAGTCATAATAAATATACCTTTAATATTTTTTTTAATCCGACAAACGTAACCGTGGCAAGTGAGAAATGCCATTTTCTGGCACTAAGCAACAGTCAAGTGTGTTTTAGTAGCAATAAATTTAATGCAAGTTGTCCATTGCCAAACAATTTTATACAAATTGCACAAATATAAAATTTTGATTAGTGTTGTATATCTCCTAATTCTTTAAACAAAGTTAAACTACTTCAGCATTATAATTTATGGCCACATTTGATAGTTGTCTGAGTTACACGCAGTAGCCCATATAGTTCCAGAAAGCAATGATTAATTTGGGAGTTAAAAGACGCATTAGTCGTTATAGTTCCAGGAAGTAAATATTAATTTGGGAGTTAAAAGGTGTAGTAGCCCTTACAGTTCCAGAAAGCAAAAATTAACTTGAGAGCTAAAAGTCGTAGTAGCCCTTACAATTCCAGAAAGCAAAAATTAACTTGGGAGTTAAAAGACGCAATAGCTGTTATTGTTCCAGGAAATAAAAATTAACCTGGGAGTTAAAAGATGCAGTGGCCCTCACGGTTCCACAAAGCAAAAATTTACTTGGGAGTTCAAAGACGCAGTAGCCCTTACCGTTCCAGGAAGCAAAAATTGACTTAGGAGTTCAAAGACACAGTAGCCCTTAAAGTTCCAGAAAGCAACAAAACTAACTTTGGAGTTAAAAGTTAAAAACCACAGAACCGTTGAGAAGACGTAGCTTTTTTCAAATGGCATGTTTTGGTAAATATTAACTTATTGATACCAGCTATCGAACTGATATTTTATTTTTCTTCTTCTACATTAACTCCTGTTTAAAGCGTTCAGGCAACATTAAAAAAGTATTGAGACAATATTAAAACAGTTAAAAACCGTCAAGTTAAAAATGGCCTGTTTTGGTCAATATTGGCTTATTTAAATCAGCTATTGAACTAAGATTTATTTTTTCTTTAAGACTAAGTCTCCTTTCGAGCGTTATTTATGCTTACTTATTTGGAGTTGAGAGATTATCTCAATAAGAAATAAAAAGTTACTTCCAAAACAGGAAAGTTGATCAGCAACAGTATCATATCGTTATATTGCATAATGATTCCCTATATTTGGAAACTCTAGCTCTGTCGATATTTTGCAACACCAGGTACCCGCAAAACCGGGTACTCGGAGATTTTATCTGCCAAGCAAGTCTATACTCGTCTCATTATTAAGTAGGCTCCATCAGGGTTGAGACAAATGTTTACGAATATCAAAGATTCGTTTTTTGTTATGATTATTACGTATATGAGAGGGGTTGCCCCCTCCTCAATATCTCGCTCTTCACGCTGAAGTTTCTTATCACTTTTTAGTCAATTAGACAAATATTTCGTTTACCAATTGAAAAATAGTTTAAAGGGGGGGGGGAGAACATTGAAGTAATATCACATTGCAGCTGCCATTGTGCCCAACCAGGACTCTGAAAATCTCCAGCTCACTCGTATACAGCTCCCTTCTTATTTTTAAAAGGGTACCTTAGTCAAAAATTGAAGCATTGTGAGAAAAAGGCTGAACATAAGTATAAAGCGAGGAAGAGCTGATAGGCATGCGCCTCTCTTATATTTAGGCTGTCTCTTAATGTGGTATTCAAAATGGAATGTATATATATATATATATATATATATATATATATATACATTCATTAGTCTATGGTCTAGTACAAATCTCATTACACCACGACACGCTAGTACTGAAGCCAGAGAAAGAAGGGGTCTGAGTTGATTCGTGGAAACTGAAAACTATTAAATGTAGCCTATCTGACGATGTACCCGATGGACAGCGAAGACAAATATTTTCGTTTTACCAAAAGATTTTTCTTTTGGTAAAAAGCAAAGTCACTTCGAAAATGGAATGTGGCTAAACTGAAAATAAACCAAAAAATTGGTTTATTTCGATTGTACTATGTTACACAGCTTTCCACAGGCACGTAAGTAATTAGGAGGAGAGAAGTAACGAATTGTGTATTAAGGTGTATCCTATTTTATAATATAATCGTAGCGTAATTAATTTTTCTCACTAACATTTCTCACGAGAAATAGTTCTTTATGATAAATTAAAATCAACTATCGAGTCAAGAAATATCAACGTTTCGGTATCTTTCAATGTTGTGCAACTCTACAGAATGGCACTAATCATTCATAAATTGAGCATATGTGTTCCTTTTGACTTTTAAAAGTAGACACCTCAGTTAAAGAGTGTTAGGAAAGAAGCCTCTTTTGTTCAAATCTCTCCTTATTGAGGTCTCAATGCTCATTAAGTGTTTCTTTTTAAATAGAAAATTTCCTAAATGGAGTTTCTCTCAGCTGCTCTCCATACAAATACTCTATCATCTTTACTAATATTTAGCTCTTTTCTACCGAATGAAAATAAAAATCAAGCCACAGTATACAAGATTTACCCTTAGTTATTTGAAAAATGGTTAGTTATTTAGTTATTTGAATGCTCATAAAGTGTTTCTTTTAAAATAGAAAAAAATTAAAATGGAATTTCTCTCAGCTGCTCTCCTTGTAAATACTCAGGTATCATCCCCTAGTAAATATTTAGCCCTTTTCTCCCAAATGATAATAAACCCCAAGCTACAGAAAACAAGATTTACCCTTGGCTATTTGAAAAATGGTTAGTTATTTAGTTATTTGAATGTTCATAAAGTATTTCTTCTAATAGAAAAAATCAAAATGGAGTTTCTCTCAGCTGCTCTCCATGCAAATACTCAGCTATCATCCCCTAGTAAATAGTTAGCCCTTTTCACCCAAATGAAAATAAACACAAAGCTATAATCCACTAGTAAATATTTAGCTCTTTTCTTTCAAATGAAAACAACAATCAAGCCAAAATAAACCAGACTCTACCCTTAGTTATTTGAAAAAAAGCTTAAATACAGAACTTAATCTACACTAGTCCTGTGGGGGCGTAGTGGGTTTGATCTCAGCTTGGCAATAGGAGATCCATAGTTCGAGCCCAGTAGTTACAACACACTACAGGGCCGACAGGAGGACATTGGTAGTCAAGAAGCGTCGTTAACCCGGTACAATACAATAATTAATTTACACTCACAATTCCAGCGACAAAGCTTAAATAGCACAAATATTCTTCAACTACTCTGCCCCCACTATTGAATCACGAAAGAGACTCTATTCAAGACTATCAGTCATTCATCTACTATCACATGACAAACTATCCTCCTACCTGAGTTGACTGAAAAACTCGGGGTATTCTTAAAGCGTCAGCTAAACTGTTGGTTTGTGACAGCAAGGCCAGTGAATGGGGTGGTAGCGACGTCGGTATGAAAGAAGGGCTATTGTCCATCTGAAACATAAAGGAGTCACTTGAGAAAAGAGCCCGGACTATTCAGTCACTTCCTTTTAGGAATTACTGAATGGTACTTTTCATGAGGTTACACTCTTTACCGGAAAGTAACTAAAGATAAAGGTCTCAGTTTGACTTTTATATGGGAATTTATGACTGATGTTACAGGGAAGCACTACATTACAAACAAAATAAATGGTACTTTCGCATTATACCGACCACACCCAAGTAGGTTAATCATAATGAAATATATAAAAAAATATTAGTAACAAAATTATGGGAACTACAACAGAGAATTATGGAAAGCAGGCCACCCAGAACGCATTTTATCAAATGTCTAGCCTAACCACCTATATACATTACATATTTAGTTAAAATACAGAGAAACACAGAGAAACCGTTTTTAAACAGATGAAGAACAACATTGTGGTCAGTATAATACGTAAGTATGGATTAAGACAAAAATGTTTTTCGAGCAATATGAAGTTAATACCCTGGATTATATAGACTTTTCAAAGACTGTTTTTTTTATATTTTGTTAAATAAAGACACAAAAAGATATTTTGAAAATAATGAAGGATGAAGTAATGTTGTACTTTCTGTGACATTTGTCAATGAAAATACCAGAAAAATGTATTTTACACTTGAACACTCACTGTGGCACATAGATACATCCCATAGATAGGGGGACACCTCACTATGTGGGACTTAGAACCTCACAGATATTTAATGATGTCCCGTAGTAGTTCGGAATGAAACTGTAGCTAGCAGCAAGACCACTTTCAGAAATTTCATTGGAGGAGAGATGGGTTAGCCATTCCCTTTTTGGTGGGAAGACAGCATTAATCATTTTTGGATAAGGTGTAAATTTCATATAATTATCTAATTTTTCTTAGGGGAGGGGCCGAGCTTGCAATCCTCCTTCCCTATGTACGACCATGGCTATAGGAGTAATAGATTTGAATAGTTTTTTCATTACATCATAATCATGACTATCTTTTTATTCCTTTAATTCTCACGCTCTTTAACAATCGTAGTGTACTTGCTTTTCGAATCAGTTCATCTAAAATGTCAAAACTCAAACTAACACTTATTTAGTGAATTACACAAATCTCTCGATCTTGCTAAATCACTCTCAAGTGTTTTCAGGTTAAATCTAATTCTTTTGTGAGGAAACCAAATCAGGGGCAATTGAAGACAAAGGACGAGAAAACAGCCTTTCATGATTAAATGTCGTAATTATGATGTTAAAATACGACACAGATTCTAAGATTATGTCCTACTAAATATAGCATGTCAGTTAGAAGTGTGTTTAGTTGGTAAACCAACTACTCGCTATTTAAACTCAAGTGTCAGTCTGTTGGCAGTGGCAGACATTGAAGCTAGAAACTTGAAATCTCCTGCAATTAATCCTTAAGTAACGAAGAACCGAACGATGCTTTAAAACTAAAAATAGCTTTGGAATAAACTGAAAATGGTACATCATGAAAAAAAATGCATTTGCAAAAATGGCATTAATATATATATATATATATATATATATATATATATATATATATATATATATATATATATATATATATATATATACATATATATATATAGGCATTGACAATAGATTAGTGGAAGTTTTTGCAGAGTAATTGCTTTGTTCTTCGTATATCAACTTGGTGAAAATTATCCTCAGCTGATTTTGTCCTTTAATATTATTTTATTTTGTTATTTGTGTTATGTATAGTCAGAGTGTTCTCATGATGTATTTCAACCACTACCTGCACTTGTATAACAGATGATCATTATAGATCAGCGAAGGACAAGATCCAACTACGGAGGCCGAGGACTGACCCAAACGATTTAAGGGAGGTTTTTCGCAAGTGGTTAAGAAATGAATTATTATTATGTAAGTATCTTACCCGTTACCCGTCATTTTTATTTTATTTCAATTATAAATGGAAAGGAAACATGACCTAAGAAATTATTTACGATTGGAGGTAAAAATACATCATTTTCTTTCAATCAAAGATTACTTTATATTGTTCGGTTTATTATTCGGTTTATTCGGGTATGGTGACAGCTGAATCTCAGCTGTCACCAGCGTTGTCAAGACGGTTAGTTCTTAAAGTGCTATAATTGCCCAAAATTTGCGTGCTAGATAGCGATTTTCCGTGGTACAGTCCAAAAATTGACTGTAATAGTGCTAAAATAGTACTTCCATGCTGCAGGTGGCAACTCTGAGCACGTGATACAGTGCTACACAAGATTAAATATTGCCAAAATAGCACTTTCATGCAAAAGGTGAAATAAGATTCTAAAAACTTTCACACGGGGACACTATCCTTAATGGGACTGTATTATTCCCATGGTATAGTCTATTCACTAACGATGCTTCCTGACTATGAGCTTTCACATCCATTATCTATTTGAACAACTTAAACTTTACTACTACTACTATGAACAACATATTGCAGCACTGAGACGCCTGAGGCCAACACAGCTACACACACTCCTCCTCAATTCCATTCTATTCGCAGCCTACCTCTTTACACCCTCCGAAGAACATCCTATTTCTCTTGAATCTTTTCTTACGACATCCTGTCTATCCTATTCGGGACGGCCCGCTTTTCTTTTACTTTTAAAACATAGCTATTCCTGGGGATAAAATTTAGGGATACATTAAGAATGAAATCACATTGGGAATTGCCAAAAGGTAATGAACGCAATGCTTTGTATTTTCAGTGGTTTATATGCTTGATTCTAAGCAAAATCTACATTTTAGGGGTTTGAGGAACGTTGTATTCCGTATTTTTAGTAAAAACAATATATTTTTTGGATGTTAAGGAATTTTAAAAGCAGCTGCTTCAAGTGAGCCATACAGAAAAGAAAAAAATAAAATCGGTAACGTAAAACGTAACGGAATCGTTAGTTTCAGGCAAAACCATTCATTAAACAAGAATTATGATACTACTTAGAATTACTCCCAAAGAGGGACTTGCTTTAAAATTTGAAAACTGTCCTTTTTTTGACAATTTTGAACAAAGTTTTGACTCAATTTCAATCTAGAAATCCCTGTACACCAAGGTTCAAAAATATTATTAAGCATTTGTACATAACTGAATCTCAGCTACAAGCACGCATCGAGGGTTTTTTTAGAAGGAGGGGTACAAAATGTTTAAAAACACATCAAAAACTTGTAATTATGCACTTTTGTTACACTTTTACAAGTTGAACATTTTTGTGTGGGGAGGGGTTCAAACCCTGTAACCCCCTTCCTGTATATGGCCTGGCTCAACTATGGTGTGGTAACAGCATTTTAATATTTCGGTCGGACAGTAAAATGGTGCTGTCGGTAACCCGTTCACACATATAACAATTGTTGTGTTCACAAATCGTATATGGGAATTTGAGAGAATTCAATTAAGTGAATTCGATAAATTGAACAATCCTTCTATGTCGTCCATTATAGAGCTAAACAGAAATATCATCTGGTAAATTTAGTGGCTTTGGGAGTTCCCTGTGGTCCAACCCGCTTTGACTGAAAGCCTTGTCGACGCAATTTCATAGTGTTCAATTAAATTTCACAGCCAAGCCGCAGATTTTCAATAGCTTTTAATGATAACTAGACCCTGGAAGAATTTGATAATGTAATCTTCGTCTTTGAGGCGGTTAGACGACATTGAGGCTCGCAGAATGATTTTTAAAGCATTGATTCCTCTTAAGTCAAGGCATTAATGGGGTAAATCTTTGCGTCGGCCTTGCTGCAGCTGGGACTGAACCCCAGTGTCAGTATGACCAACCAGAGATCATCCAATATGCCTGGTATTATTTAACTAAGGTATCTTCGATAGGCCTGCGCCAGGTACGTACGCAGGATTTTTTTCGGGGGGGGGGCAAAACTTTTGAAACAGCAGATATAGAGCAGCACCTTTTTTATTTAGTAATGCAAAAAAACGTATATCGGAAAATACAGATTAACTTTAATCTGTATTATTGTAGCAGAGGGGGGGAAGAAGACTGAAGCCTCAAAAGTACGTTTTAGGCTCAGGTTATGTTCATAGCGATTTAGAACCAGTGATTAATTTATTATATCCCACGGAGAGGGAAATTTTAGGGTTAACAGTGCAATATGGGCGCTGGGGGGTAGTCCTTCTATTACAAAAACGTAGATTTTAATGAAGAATGATAGTTTTCAAAATTGATCCATTAAAAGCTGTACTTTATCCTGAAAATGGGGGATAAACGCCTCAATACCAAAGATAATTCTATTTTGCTGTGGAAAGCAAACTCTCTTTACAAAAAAAATATAAGAGTACAATTGCTAATTACTTCAAAGAGGGTAAAAAGTTAGACAGAAAATGGGTTTATAATTGGGCTGTGACTTGACTGGATAATTGCATGCTGTAAAATCCCCCAAAAAAGGCTTCACACATGCATCTAGATTCTTAATAAATGTCCTACTTTTGCCAGAAATCCCAAGAAACCATGGGGAAATTAAACATTTAACAAAATTTCGGAGGGGGGGGGGCGAAGGCCCCCCTGCGTACGTGCCAAGCCTGCGCAGTTTTGAAGTTGCATGGAATAGTTACAGCCCGAAAAAAAAAACATCAGCAGTTATGGTAAAGGATATTGGTAAAAGGAGTAATCTACTTTTTTTAATAAAAGAAACAATCGTATACAGGCCTACTGCATGGAATTTCTTGCCAATTTTCTACTTATTCAATTGCCCTTTGGATTAAGCACCCCCCCCCTATATATTGCTTAAATCCATGACCAATAGAACTTCCATATTTTTTTTCCCTTTTGTGAAAAGTCATCATTTTTGCACATGCGGGACATGCATGCAAACACTGCCATATTATACTCTGACAAAATGCTAAGAGGAATATTCGCGACAAGCCGGTCATTTCGACAAAGAAGTTTCAATTGCAAATACCAAATGTAAATTAAAGCTTCAATTTAAATAGCAAATACGGTTTTATTGTAGCCAGTACCACTTTCCACTAATATCTTGGATTTTTCCTTCCGCATGTCTAGCTCCCGCCAGTTCGCAAATATTCGCATGGGAGATTTCCGCTAATGAAGAATATCAATGAAAATCAGAGCTTGGACCTACAGCGAGATCGCCTTATGAGCCAACTCACGAGTATTGTCTTTAATAATTGTACTTAGTAAACGTTTTAAAAGTGTTCCCAGGTGTTTTTAAATTTGATTTACCTTTTCTCACAACTCTATTTTTTAAAACAATAAAAAACTTTAGCGTAAAGAGTGGGATGTTGAGGAGAGGACAGTCCCTTTCATATACGGAACAATTTCTGGTATTTTTTAGTTTTAATGTCGCTCCTTACTTTCAGTTGAAAGAAACTTGTTCTTTATTTAATACTATGATAAGGCAGAAGGGATACATTATTAAAAACGTGAAAAATACTTGATATATACGTTTTTGAAATAGTTTCCTGGGCATTTTATTAGGACATTTAGGGACAGATCCACGGGGAGGTAAAGGGACACTTACCCCTCTCCAGAATTTCAAAAGTTGCAGAAATTAAAAGGGTGAAAATACAAAAGGAAGTGTCCAAGTTTCGTTTGTGGACCTTCCCCAAACATAAATTCTATACCAAACCCTGCTAAGACCTTAGTTTAAAGAAAAATTAAGACTGTAGGTGTACTTGTCAAATAAATCGGTAGGCCTAGACATGGGCTATTGAGAGGGAAATATACTATGAAAACAATTCTTACTTCATAAAATGTATAATAAT
This sequence comes from Artemia franciscana, assembly GCF_032884065.1. NCBI lineage: Eukaryota > Metazoa > Arthropoda > Branchiopoda > Anostraca > Artemiidae > Artemia > Artemia franciscana. The sequence continues at coordinate 29,394,169 of NC_088876.1, read as the reverse complement.
TGTAGCTAACGCATGTTGCATGCAGCTCCTCTATACTTTACCCTCCCCCTTCTCTCTGTGCAAATTAGATTTTTCCCTATTGTATTCTCCCAATACGTCTCTCTTGTCTTTACCCGTAAATTAAATCACCTGTGACAAAACAAGAACTGGAACACAGGGAGTGACTGGTGACCATAAATAAAAAAAATGGGCTATATATTTGTGCATTAGCGGGGGAGCGTAATAAAATGCGGTACTGTACGCAAAATATGTTTGCCACAGTTATTTTGCATATTATGAAGTAAGAATTGTTACCTTAACATGTTTCCTTCTCAATAGCCCTTAATCTAAACCTATGAAGTCCTTTAGGCCTAGGTTTAACTCATAGCTCTTACCCTTCCTTCTAATTGACTGTTCCACCTCTTGAAGTAATATCCTTGCTTCACTTGTTTGAGACATTCAGAAACTGACTTATTTTTGCGACAACTGTTTATTCCACAAGTCGTAATCCGGTGGGATGGATTAGGTTAATATTTCAACCAATAGGATCGTTTCAAATGTTTTCCATGCAAATGTTTTATCACCTTTTCATCAAAGCTATAGGCGGAGTCAGTTAAAAAAGGCGTGTCCTTGCAAAGAGGTGAAAACATTGATACTCTGTAGAAATAAGATGTGTTTATTTTCTGTTTTATGGCTTAAGAGGGAAATTATTTTCCCGATTTCGAAATGTGATTCTAGAGGTCATTTGTCAATATACATAAGAGCTTAGTCGTGAATAAAATTCTGGGACCAAAAGTAGACAAAACAGATCATTATTTTAGAAGGAGAAGGATGTGATTGTTAATTATTTAGAACACACCTAAAAAGTGAAGTTAGGTTACTTCTAATGAAATATACCAAAATATAATATTTTATTAGCGAAATTGTGGGAACTTAGACAGAAAATTCTGGAAAACAGGCCGCCCAGAACGCAATATATTGCATACCTATATATATATATATATATATATATATATATATATATATATATATATATATATATATATATATATATATATATGTATATATATATATATATATATATATATATATATATATATATATATATATATATATATATATATATATATATATATATATATATATATATATATATATCATGAAAAGAGAAATCACCAATGCAACAGCACAAACACAAAAAAAAAAAGAAAAAAAAAAAAAAAAAAAGAAAAGAGAGACAGAAGGGGAAAAGGAAGCCTGTTTTCCTAAATTAGTGATTAATATAGACCAGCACTTGAATGAGGCCTTAACCCTACTCATCCATACAATATATATATATATATATATATATATATATATATATATATATATATATATATATATATATATATATATATTATACTATATTAAATACCTAACCACCTCTATATTTTATATATTAGGTTAAAATATACCTACATCGTGTTTTCGCCACTCAAAATAAGCAAATCGTAATGAGCCTACGATAATCGTCTCCGCTAATTTCAACTGAGCCTAAGCTAATTGTCTCTGCTTACAGACAGAAACTGGTTATTGTCTGATCTTGCAGATCTAAATTCTCCAGCGCATACTGGCTTATACACAAGTGCCCTTTTTTACGATAATAGACAAATTATGAATTATTCCAATGATTAAAATAAATTTGTTTTAAATTTGCAATGCTCGATGATATTTATTAAGGTGTTTATTGTTTATTATACAGTATATATTTAATAATAGAGAAAACTGCTACCCGTACAAGTTCATGTCAGATTTATTGTAATCGGGATAGTCCTATATTAGAGATATTTTATACTACCTACAAATTTACTTACGTAAACTACTATATAAGTATATTTTATTTAAATATCTAACTAGGCTGAACCGAGCGGCCGTTCCGACTCCTGTTTTTTTATTCCCGTTCGAATAAGTCCTCTTTTCATCTTCTTGGACCATTGTTTGATACAATCATTCTTGGAAATGCAAAAAAAAAGAGAAAATGTATCCGTAATCTTTCTTTGGGCAAAAATGACAAAATTCCGCCTTTTTGTAGATAGGAGCTTCAAGCATCTGGATCAGTGTTCCGTGATATGCTGAATGTATGATTTTCATTAAGATCACTTGACTACTTTGGAGTGATTCTCCCTTTTCTGAAAATCAGCTAAAGTTTCTCAGGCTCATCTGTCTGGGGTAGTACTAATAAATCTCTTCTCTGCTCACTTCAAAGAGCCCAAAATAGGGCAGTGAAGGCTACTTTTCTTCTCCCTGGGCTTTACCCTTCCTCCGATCTTTATAATGATACTGGAATAGCTCTGCTGGATCGTATTGTGGATAAAATTAATCTTCATTTAGCATATTCTGCTTTTCCAGGTACACCTCCACCGCCTCTGCAGCAGTTTTTTTCACGGACAGGCTGAGGTAGGTACTCTTCTTTTTTGCTTAGTTCTTCTCGCAGATTTTTTTTTTTACCCAAAGGGTTTTACAGCAGCCCAGAGGTCTCCTGTTTATCAATCAATTCTATTATGGAACTCCATCCCTCCGGATGTCCCTCTGTTTCTTTCTCCAGAGGCAGTTATTCGTCGGGTTCTTCCATTTTAGTAATTTCTCTCTCTCTACTTTGTTTTATTTTTATTGTTTTGTTTTCTGATGTTCTAATTTCAACTTAATCTTTCCTGTATCTCTACTTTCTTGGTTCCTATTTATTTCTACTATTATAATTAATTCCATTTTTTTACTGTATGCTAGTGTTTATTCTCCTTCATCGGTATTTCACATCTGTTATTTGATTTAGGGTATTATTTATGGTTCTTTTAGTGCTTTATTATTGTGAAGTACGGCCCATAATAAGCAAAGCTTCTTGAGTAGAATAACTATTTTACGTTTGTAACGCTACTACTACTACTACTAATAACTCATCGCAGCACCAAGCCAGCTGAGACCAACAAAGCTACGCACGCTCTTCCTCCAGCCCAATCTATTCAAAGTCACCTTCTTTAAACCCTCCCAGGAAGTTCCCATCTCCTTTAAATCTTTATTTATGACGCCCTCCCACTCCAGACGAGGACGACCTGCGTTCCGTCCAGCCCTAGAAGGTTGACCGAAAAGGATAATCTGTCATCCTTCATCCGCAGAACGTGCCCTAGCCATCTCAACGTTTCTTTCATTATAGCCCTAGAAAGCGGGATTGAACTAAATTTTTCGTTCAGCCTACTGTTTGAAATACGGTCAGTCAGCCAGGTACCCAGAACAATCCGTAGGCAATTCCTCAGGAAAACATCTAGTAAATTTTCATCTGCTGCATGCATGAAGCATGGGCTGTTTTGATTAATACAAAACAGCCCATGCTTCAGAGCAATATTTGACCGCTGTCTTCACTGTACCTACCAATATTCTAATCCTGGCTTGCAAACTAAAACAGCCCATGCTTCAGAGCCATATTTGACCGCTGTCTTCACTGTACCTTCCAATATTCTAATCCTGGCTTGCAAACTAAAACAGCCCATGCTTCAGAGCCATATTTGACCGCTGTCTTCACTGTACCTTCCAATATTCTAATCCTGGCTTGCAAACTAAAACAGCCCATGCTTCAGAGCCATATTTGACCGCTGTCTTCACTGTACCTCCAATATTCTAATCCTGGCTTGCAAACTAAAACAGCCCATGCTTCAGAGCCATATTTGACCGCTGTCTTCACTGTACCTTCCAATATTCTAATCCTGGTTTGCAAACTGAAACAGCCCATGCTTCAGAGCCATATTTGACCGCTGTCTTCACTGTACCTTCCAATATTCTAATCCTGGCTTGCAAACTAAAACAGCCCATGCTTCAGAGCCATATTTGACCGCTGTCTTCACTGTACCTTCCAATATTCTAATCCTGGCTTGCAAACTAAAACAGCCCATGCTTCAGAGCCATATTTGACCGCTGTCTTCACTGTACCTTCCAATATTCTAATCCTGGCTTGCAAACTAAAACAGCCCATGCTTCAGAGCCATATTTGACCGCTGTCTTCACTGTACCTTCCAATATTCTAATCCTGGCTTGCAAACTAAAACAGCCCATGCTTCAGAGCCATATTTGACCGCTGTCTTCACTGTACCTTCCAATATTCTAATCCTGGTTTGCAAACTTATCTTTCTATTCTTCCAAACTCATTTTTAACTGTGAAAAAACACCCTGAGCCTTCGCCATTCTACTTTTAACATCTTCATTGCTCCCATCGTCTTTACTAATAATACTACCAAGGTAAGTGAAGCTGCCCAACTGATCAATCTTTTCGTTACCAAACGTCACCTTTTCGTCTTCACTTATTCCTAACCTTAGTACCCTGAACTTGCAAAACCTCAAAAAGTTCATTCATTTTGCTTACACTTTCATATAATGTGCTTAAGGCATCAGCATAATCTAAGTCCAGGAGAGTTTTTCCTCCCCATTTGATTCCGTGGTCTCCCATTGCCTTTCCTG